>NW_027632563.1:0-38787 GCF_902686455.1 Sciurus vulgaris | reverse complement strand
AATTTCTCTCCTTTTATCTCCTGCTCCTAAATTCATTCATCTTATGGTATTAGGCCAAAGTTAAATCAGTTTCCATGTTACTATACACAACAGTTAAGTTAACAAGTGCAGCTGGTGATAGTTTTTCTTTGTTGGGCACTCCTGAAAAAATGCCTCAAAATGCCCATGCTTGGATCTTTACTTAATTATCCAAAATAGGAGAAAATAAGAACTCACAGAAAGGGGGTGATGGTTCCTTTTTCCAGTGGGTTTAATTCAGAAGGTGACAGATTCACTGTCTTAACAAATAAGTCCCATGAACAAGTATGTCAATAAAACCTACCTGAATGCTTGTCCCCTGACTCCAATACATATTTCTACCAATATCCTCAATATGGATCTGTACCAAATCAGCCCAGTGCAGGCTTTTACACTCTGAAGGACAACATCACCAGTTCCAGGCTCTGAGAGTTTTACTATTCCCTGTGTGACTATAACATCCAAAACAAAGGTGTAATATGCCAAATTCTCAATACAAAAACAGAACAAATATTTTTAAAATAATGATTTCCTCAGAGCTAGATCCACCTAAACATATAATACATTTTTAATGATATATTTATGACCACATTTCCCCTGTTGCGATCCAAATTAAGCAAAAGCAATGTTTAAAGATGCATCCAGGGCAGTCAATAAAAGCTCAAGATTGAGAAACCCCAGAAACAGTGCCCACAGACATTACCTTGTGGCCTCAGGTTACCAAGGTGCAGCATGTCAGTACCGGTTATATCTTTCTTACCTCAGGTTCTTGTGCACTCAGGGTATGGTGATCCTGACAAAAATGCTGGGTCTTCAGTACTACTTGGTTAGTCTCAGGTGCAAAACTGCAGTTCAGATTTGAAGAACCAAACCCCAAATGGCATCAAACCCTGTGTATGACTGAGGAATGTTTTCTTGTAATTAATTGCTTTATTGGTGATTGGATCCTCCCAGAGAAGCAGGACATAAACCATCCTTTTTTTTGCTTGGCTACCTCCTGTACTATGTCTGTAACTGGGCAGGTTTGGGTCCTTTTGTTTCTTGTGGAGATTTCTGGGAATGTGCACACTGGCTTCCAGATATTGTTCTGTTTCTTACTTCTCTGATTGCTCCCAAGTGAGGCTCACTGGGAGCAGTCCTGGATAGGAGGAATTTCTCTAACACCTACAGATGTATGCTTTTCTTCATGGGCCCTCCACAGAGCTAGCTGTGGCCCTACCACAGGCCAGGACTCTAATGATGGCTCAGAACTGAAGTCATGAGGGTCCAGTCTATGCTGTGGCACTGGTAACACAGCCCCATTCTGGCCATGTGCTTCGGACATAGGTACTGACCACATAATCACTTGGGGTACCTCAGTTGACCTTCATTTCCTCTGTGAAGTTCTTCATGAAGCATGGAAACCAGATCCCCTCCAAGGTGCACAATATCTTCAGGAGAGAGGTGGATGCTTCTGTAGATAGAAGAACAATGTGGCTCCCAGAAAAGCAAAGTGAAACATCTATAGCAGCATACATGTATAGGGATACATCATATACAACACTGTGAATATTTTAAAGACTTGTCATGTGAGTTTTCTTTGCTTGCCAATCGTGAGATGAGTAAAAACATCTTGACATAACATCCTCACCCACAATCGTAAGCCTACTATTTTATCTTTTCAAATTCCACAACATGCTTTTCTAGTAATAGAATGCTGCACAAGTAGCATTTATGTTCAAATGAAATCCATTTTCATGATATTAATGGAATAAGTGCAGCAAGTGTTTGAAAACTATATGGAGTGAAATCAATGTAGACACAAAATAAAACTAATATCAAAAATAACCCATTATTTTCCAAAACTGAAATTTAAGAAACTAAATATATTCCAGAAGAAAAAACATGAAAATTTATATAATCTTAGACTTAGTGTTGGGTGTGTGTGTGCATGTGTTCATGTACTGGGGATCAAACACATGGCCTCATACATAATGGATCATCTCTCTAAGACAGAGTGACATATCTGTACCTTGGTCATTAGTTTTAACTAATGCTACCTAAAGCCAATGGACAGAAGAAATATACTGATAACATGGACTTTAAAAATTAACATTTTTGGGGCTGAGGAGATAGCTCAATCAGTAGAGTGCTTGCCTTGTAAACACAAGGCCCTGGTACTGCCCACATACCAGCACCAAAAAAAAAAAAAAAATTAACAGTTTTTCCCAACTGAAGTGTCATATAGCTATGATCCCAATTGCACAAAAGTCTGCGGCAGAAGGATTGCAAATTTGAGACCTTAAGGAGCCTTAAGGAGAGACTGTCTCAAATAAAAATACCAAAGAACAAAAAAAGAGCTAGGGATTTGCCTCAGTGATTATTCATTCCTGGGTTCAATCTCCAATGCCCAAAAGTGGATATATGAACAGACACCTGAAAAAAAAAAAAAGAATAAAATCAGAAAATAGTTATACTTGATGATGCTCACTATCTTATCCTGTTAGAAAATCTTAAATTAAAACAATAGTGAGGTAGCTTGGCATAGAAATTAGCACTGGTAAACTCTAAGAAGTCATTACACTGAAAAAGTAGGATATGGAGCACCAGCATTTTCAGGTATTGCTGGAAAGACACATGATGCAGCCACTTTTGAAGATTGTGTGCCAGTGCCTTCTAAGGCAAAACAAGTTTAATCTATGACTCAACTGTGTGCCCATAATTCATCTGCATTTGGAAACATGCTCTGAAAAAGCATGCCTAACAAAAACTACCATGCAATTATACATATCAGATCTGTTATGCTGATTAGATAAGATATTTAAATACCTTTCTGTAGCTGAATGCACAACCAATCCAAAATAGAAAGAAATATACCACAAAGTTACACAGAAACACAGATGCATCCTACCTATTGTGTTGCCAAGTGCAATAAAACCAACTGAGGAGACAATATGCTGTATGGCTTGCCTTTGATGACATTCTATAAGAGACAAAATTATGGTCAGATGAAAAGGTGCACAGGATGAGGCCCAGGATGGTCCTCAGTGCAACAGACTCTGCCCACATGGAGTTGGTGTGTAACACTTTCCTTAAGCTTGCTTGTGTACAGCAATTCAAAAACTCTGTGACCACTTATTGTACAGACATTTGTGAAGACTTCGTGATTTAGGCCTGATGGGTATTAATTGAATCTCCAGCTTCTTTTCTAAACTTAGGTGGGAAACTGAAAGTTCCAAGAATTTTGTCAGGACTTGATCTTTCTCATGATCCCCCTCAATCCTGAAGCTACACTACAGATCCAAAAAGAGTCTTTATTAGAGCAAAAGACCTTCCTATCACCCCAAATATTCTCCAAGATATAGGAGCCACTTGTGAGGAATAAGTGGTTGAAGCTGAGTCCTCAATAACAAATGGTCATGGTAGATTATTTGATATCAACTTGATGAGGTAGATTCATCAATATTGAGTCATTGGTATAGATTTATTGATATTGACTTTGGGATAGATTCATGAGTATTAACTTGTTCGTGTAGGTTTGTCAATATTGACTCATCAGAGTGATATCACTGATATCACCTTGATGAGGTAGATGTGTAGAATTGGTTCATTGATGTACTTTTTTTTATATTTACTATTGGTGTAGATGCTTCATGTAGATTATCAGTTTTTACTCAGCACTGTACATTCATCAAATTTGAATAAACAGGGAAGATTTGTTGGTATTGACCCAGTGTAGTTTCATGAATATCAAATTGTGTAGATTCATCAGTTTTGTGACATCATTGAAGTTTCATTGATATTACTCAAATGGGTAGATTCATCTCATCAAAACATCTGTGCAGATCCATCAATGCAAATTTAATGATTTTATAATGTAACTGTAGATTTGTTGATATCAATTGGTCAATATTGAATCATCAACTTGGATTTTTCAACATCGACTCATTGGTATAGATTTGTCCATATTGATTGATCAGTACAGATTCATCAGTATTGACCAGTTGGGGTATATTTGCCAAAACCAGCACATCAGGGTAGATTCATGTATATCAACCCATAGAGGTAGATTCATCAGTATCCACCCAGCAGGGTAGATTCATTGATATGTACCCATTAGTTATATTCATTCATATCAACCTAGTAGGTAGATTCATCAATATTGTCTCTTCAGTGTAGATTGGTCAATATTGACTCAATGGAGTAGATTTGTCACTATCAACTCTAAGGGGTAGATTCATCCATTTTGATTTGTTGTGGGGAATTCACCAATATCAACCCATGAGTGTAGATTCATTGATATTCACCCTTAAGAGCAGATTCATTGATATTGATCTGTAGGTGCAGATTCATCAATATAGGTTCTTCAGGGTAGATTTGTTAATATCTACTGCAAGGGGTAGATATGTCCATATCAACTTGATGGGATAGATGTGTTGCTACTGACCTGTCATGGTACATTCAACAATATCAACTTGACTAGGCATACTGGTCAACATCAACTTATCAGTCTAGATTCATAGGTAATGACATAATAGTGTTGATTTATTGATATTGGTTTGTCAATACTGATTTGACAATGTGGATTCATTGATATTGATATTGAACTTCAGACTTTTTAATATTGACTCAAAGGGTTAGATTTGTCTGTATTGACTGGATGCAGTAGGTACACACACATTGACCCATTGGGGTAGATTCATAGATATCAATGTGAAACTTGATAGCAACCTGTCAATGTAGTCTCATCAATATTGACTCAACTGGTTAGATTTTTGAAAGACTCTTCAGGGTAGATTCATTGATATTGGTGGTTTGATATTGATTTGTTTTGGTAGATTCATCAATATTGACTCATTGGTGTAGATTTGTTGATATCAACACATAAACGTAGATTTGTAGATATGAACTCAACAGTGTAGATTCATCAATATTGACCTGTTGGTGTATATTTGTGAACATTGACCCAAATGGAGATTTGTTGATATTGACTTGATGATGTAGATTCATTGATATATACCAGTTGGTGTAAATTCACTGATATCATCTTGAAGGTGTAAATTTGTCAACATTGACCCATTGCTGTAGCTTGATAGATTTTGACCTATTAGACAAGATTCTTTCATAATATCTGTCAGGGTAGATACATCAGTATTAATCTATCAGCGTAGATTCATTGATATTGACATGTTGGGTAGATTCTTCAATATTGACCTGAAAGGGTATATTTATAGATATTGACCCATAGGGATACATTAATCAATATTGACCCATTGGGGGTATATTCACAGATATAGACCATTGAGAAATATTTATTGATAACCACCTTTTGGGGTAGACTCATCTCTATTGACCCTTCAGTGTAGATTCATTGATATTGATTTGTCAGTGTAGATTCATTGATATCAACTTGCCATTATAGATTTCTCAAGTCCATCAATGATGGTTGATTCATCATTATCAACCTGTCAGTGCAGATTGGTCAATGTTGCCACACCAGGTAGGTTCTTTAATATGAACTCTTCTTGTTGGATTTATCAATATTGACCACTTGGTGTAGATTTTTTAAAATTGTCTTGTCAGTGTAGATTGGTCAATATTGAGTCTTCAGAGTAGATTCTTTGATATTGATGTGTTCGTATCAGTTTGTCAATGTAGATTTGTCAATATTCATTTAATAGGATATATTAGTCAATGTTGATTCATCATAGTAGATTCATCAATATGAACTCATTGGTGTGGATTCATCAACATCAACCCATCATGGTATAATTGATTATATCAGATCAACTGGGTTAATTTGTCAATTGACCGAGTTATTCATACATATCGACTTTTCAGGGTACATTTGTCAATATTGACCTGTCAATGTAAATTCATTGATATCAACCCATCAATGTAGATTCATCAATATCACCCCACAGGGGTAGATTTATCAATATTGACTGGTTGGGGTAGATTTTTCATTTGTGGATATTTGTAGATACTAACTAAGATAGATTCATCAATATCAACTCAACTGTTTAGATTGGTCAAAACCTACTCAACAGTGTAGATTTATCAATATCAACTTGTTGAGGTATATTTATTGATGTTGTATCCATATCAAATTGTCTATGTAGATTGATCAATATCAACCCATCAGTATAGATACATTGATATGGACCTGTAAGGGTAGATTCATTGATATCTACTTGTTGGGGTAGATTTATTGATATAGACTCTTTGTTGTAGATTTATTGATATAGACCCTTTGGTGTAGATTCATCAATATTAATTCATCTGGGTATATTTGTTCCTATTGACCTAAATTGATAGATTCCTCAATATCAACTTGGATGGTTTGATTTATTGATATCAATTTGACAGCTTAGATTTGTCAAAATTGACTAGGTGTAGATTCAGCAATAATGACACATTGGGGTAGACTCATCAATGTTAATTCATCATGGTAGATTCTTCAATGTTGACCTGTTGGGGTAGGTTCATAGATATTGAATCTTCAGAGTAGATTGGTTGATATAGACTTGACAGGGTAAATTTGTCAATATTGGCCTATCAGGGTAGATTCAATAATATTGATGCTTCATGCAGATTTGTTGATATCATCTTGTTACTTCAAATTGTCAATGTAAACTCGATGGACAAGATATCTTGATATTCACTCATTGATATAGATTCAATGATACTAATCCATCAGGAGTGATTTATCAATATTTATATGTCAATATCAATTCAACAATGTAGATTTCTTGGTATTGACCCTTGGGATAGATTCTTCAATATCAACTTTTTTGAGTATATTGATTGATATTGGCCCATCAAGATAGATTCATTAATATTGGCTCTTCAGTGCATTTTCATCAATATCGACTTGTCTCTGTAGATTTGTCCATACTGACCCATTGGGTTAGATTCAATGATATTGAATTGAGGTATATTCATCAATATCAACTTTAGGTGTTGATTCATTGATATTGATGATTCTTTGATCCTTTGATATTGACCTGTCAGGGTAGATTAAACAATATTGACTCTTCAGTGTATATTTGTCCATATCAATTCAGTGGGTTAGATTTATTGATGTCAAATGGATGGGGTAGATTCATTGAAATTAACCCATAGGTGTTGACTCATCCAAGTCAACTTATTGGTGTAGATTCATTAATATTGAACTATTATGGTTGATTCATCAGATATCGAATTATCAGTATCAATTAGTAGATGCAGTTTCACCAGTATCAAACGCTTAGGATACATTCATCAATATTGACTTTGCAGGCAGATTTGTCAATATCAACCTGTGGGGTAGATTTGCTGATATTGACTCTTTGCTGTAGATTTGTTAACATTGAATCATTGGTGTAGATTTTTTCATATGAACTCATCAGTATAGATTCATTAAAATTGACTCAACTAGGCATATTCATCAACATTGACTCATCAGTGTAGATTCTTTGGTATCAACCCATTGGTCTAGATTTGTCAATATTGACTCAAATATGTAAATTCATTGATATAATCTTGAAGCTTTAGATTCATCATTATCTAACCATTAGGGTAGATTACCTGATGTTGATTTGTTAATATCAATTTTTCAACATATATATGTCAATATTGATGGGGTAGATTTGTCAATATCTACTCACCTGTATACATATGTTGACATCAACCCATCAGTGCAGATTCATCAATTATGACTTTTTGAGTTATATTCCTTGATATCTACTTGCCAGTGTAGATTTGTTGATATCAATCGGTTGAGGTAGATTTGTCAATATCGACTTTACAGGGTACATTAGTTGATATCAACTTTCTGTAAAGGTTCATTGATTTTAATGTTTGATGTCAATTTGTCAATATATGTTTGTCAATATCAACTCAACAGTATGCATTTGCCAATATTAAGTGGTCATGGTAGATTCTTCAGTATTCACATGTTTATGTAGATTTGTCGATATCAACCCATTGGAGTAGATTATCAAGCAGTCATCATGAATTCTCTGCTATTGGCTAAAATGGATAGAGTCATTGATGTCAACTCATCTATGTAGATTCATAAATATCAATTTGTCAGTGTAGATTTATCAGTATTGATTTGTTCAAATCAAATAATCAATGTAGATTCATTGATATCAACTGGTGCAGGTAGATTCATTGATATGGACCCATCCAAGTAGTTTCATTTATATTGAACCACTGGGGTAGATTCATCAATATCAACTTGTTGAAAACTATTTGACAAAGTAGATTCATTGATATTGACTGATCTGGGTACATTAGTTAATATCAACTTGTATGGGTATTCATTAATAACAGTTCAGCTGTGTAGATTTTTCAGTATTGACACATCAGGTATGATTAATATCAGTTTGTCACTGTCAACACTTCATATTAGATTGGTTGGTATCAACTCAACAGAGTAGATTCATCAATATCAATTTGCTGGTATAGATTCATCAACATTGACATGTTGGTAAAGATTCATCAATATCAAGCATTTGGAGTCAATTCACTGATATTGACAAATCAGTGTTGATTTGTTGATATTGACCCATCAGTGTTGATTTGTTGATATTGACCCATTGGGGTATATTCATCAATATCAACTTCATGAGATAGATTCATTGATATTGACCCATAGGTGTTGACTCATTAATATGGATCCGTCATGGTAGGTTTGTCAAAATCAACTCTTGTGTACATTTGTTGATATTGACTCGTCTGTGCAGATTCATCCATAATAATCTATCAGGTAGATTTGGCAATATAAACTTCATTGAGTAAATTCATCAATATGAATTTCTCATTGTAGGCATATCAATTTTGATATGTCAATATTGACTCATTGATGAAGAATCTTCAACATCGACTCATTAGTGAAGATTCATCAATATTGACCCAGAGGGGTAGATTCGTAGATACCAACTCAATGGTGTAGATTCATCAATATCAGTTTAAAAGTGTAGATTCATCAATATTGACCCATCAGTGTAGATTCATTGATATTGACTCAAAGGTGTAGATTAATGATGTTGCCCTGTAGGAGCAGATTCATCAATATTGACTGGTTGGGGTACATTTGTCAATATCTACACATTTGGTACATTTGTCAATGTCTACTCATCAGTGTAGATTTATCAATATTGCCATGTCAGGGAAGATTGTTTAATAGTAATTTGTCCATATTGATTCTTTGATGTAAATTTGTCAAAATTGACTCTTTGGAGTAGATTTGTTATTATCCACCCATTGGGGTAGATTTGTCAATATAAACTTGACTGGTTAGGTTTGTTGAAATTGACTTGATGGTGTAGATTCATCAATATTGATGTGGGAAAGATCCAAGATGATGGATTAGAGGGAGGTTGCATTCCTTGTTGCTCCATGGCTCAGGATTCAAGGAGAGGAAAATCTGTTTCTGCGTGAAGCAGTCTCTGCTGCGCATTGATCCCCTGCTGTTTACTACATTCATCCACTGTTATCGCCTGCCATCTGCCAGCATATTGCCTGCTTCTGAGTGTAGATCGCCCACTGACTGCTGCCTATCACTCACCAATTGCCTGTTTGCCTGCCTCTTGACTATCTTTCACCTACCCATCACCCACATCCTGATGTCCACCTGACAATCATCCATTGTTAGCCAATGGGCTGCCTGCAGATTGCCAGTGGATTACCTGCTGACCACTGTTGTCCAGAAGTCCACTGTCACAGAACTCACAGGTTTGGTTACATGTATTTGTCACCATTTTGGGACAATAAACAGGACCTACAGAACCCCCAACCAGAGTGATCACACCACACCTCCAGGATCACTGACCTGACTGACTCAGCCCCACCCAAACTTGGCACCTGTGCCCTGCATTGCAACTCTACATTTGCCAACACATTTGGAAGATAGTATAGTCATCTTGGATTATCCTAAAAGTGAAAGCCACCATTTTAAGGGGGGGTCAATACCACCCTGAAACACCTCCTGGAGACTGGAAGCTCATTTTCAGGTACCTTTCTTTCATCAGGCTACTGAACACTGAGAGGTGTGAATAGTATATGATTGTTATAGTGTAGATTTTTTTCTCCTTTTAAAAATTTTTAAGTTTTTATTTTTTTATTTTATTCACTCTATTTCCTTTAGTGTACCTGTTTCCTCAGGGTCTCTTTCTTCTTTTTCTCATGCTAACAACCAACTTCTTTTGATTCCACTTTCACTCTTCCTATGATCTAGTACTTCTATATACTCTATTTTATCCCATTAACAGTTACATCCTACACCCCTCCCCATCCTCTTTGTCTACCTATAAAAATTATAGATATCATTGCAAATCTTTTTGGCATATTGTAGATAATAATCAAACTCATCCTCCTTGTTTATTATGACAACACTGTTAATGTCTTCATAGGGGGTATTTGGTATAGCGTTACATATTATCTTTACTGGGTGTTGCTAATATTGATCTCCCCTTTAAAAAAGAGGCTTTGAAAACCTTCAGGATCACTCTAAGTCTATAGAAGGGAAACTGCTATAACCCAGATCTGTACTACTAGAGAAAAAGATACATGACCAACATGAAAAAACAAGGGAAGAAAATATTCCAAGCAAACCAAGATTCTATAGTAATAGAATCCAATGACAGCATAGTAGAAGAAATGTCAGAGAAAAAGTTCAGAATATACTTAATTAAAATGATTTGTGAAGCAAAGAATGAGATAAGAGAGCAAATGTGGGCAATGAATGATCACACAAATAAACAGTTGAAAGAGCAACTGCAGGAGGTAAAAGATCATTTCAACAAAGAGATTTTCAAAACAAACCAAACAGAAATTCTTGAAATGAAGATAACAATAAACCAAATAAAAACTCAGTGGAAAATATCACCAACAGACAGGATCACTTGGAAGACAGAACCTCAGGCAAAATAGTTAATATTGAAAATAATGTTGACCAAACAGAAAAGATGGTAAGAAATTGTGAGTGAAATATCCAATATTGTTCAATGATAATGGGATATCTTTAAGAGACCAAATTTAAGAATTTTTGGTTTTGAGGAAGTCACAGAGATACAAATCAAAGGAATGAATAACCTATTCAATAAAATAATATCTAAACATTTTCCAAACCTGAAGAATGGAATGGAAAATCAACTCCAAGAGGCTTACAAAATTACAACAGATCCACAACAAGGAACTTTATAATGAAAAGGCCTAACATCCAAAATAAAGATAGAATTTTAAAGGCTTTGAGAGAAAAGCATTGAATTACATGTAGGGGAAAACCAACATGGATATCAGCAGATTTCTCAGCCCAGACCCTAAAATCTAGAAGGGCTGGAAACAACAGATTTCAAGCTCTTAAAGAACACGGTTTCCAACAAAGAATCTTATACCCGCAAAATTAACTTTCAGATTGGAAGTCAAAATAAAATCCATGATAAACAAAAGTTAAAAGAAATCACAAATAGAAATCCTGCACTACAGAACACTCCCAGCAAGATATTCCATGAGGAGGAAATGAAAAACAACAATGTAGTTCAGCAAAGCGAAGAACTACCCTAAAGGAAAATTCAATCAAGGGAGAAACCAAGTCAAGTTAAAAAACAAAAATGAGCCACAATGACTGGGACTACAAATCATATCTCAATAATAACCCTGAATATTAATGATCTAAACTCTTCAATCAAAACTTTCTTTTTCAAAATGGTTATTATTTCATCAATCTAAATATTAGGTTAAGAAGGATAAGTCTTTGTGTTATGAGCTGTAAATATCTCCCTTAGTTGTCTTTTTGAATAGTTTTTTTATGATGCTTCTTTCCAAGAAATTGAATTTTATGTAACAATGTAACAGTGAAATAATTTATGACATGGGGATTTTGACTCATGCAAGGTTAGACAGTTCTTGCTAACTATAGATATGTATGGAAAAAATTTCAGTTTTATTCTTATTATTTAATGGTTGTATTATTTAAAAATATCTTGTATATCTGGAATTTATTAGGAATATAAAACAAGGCAGAGATATTACTTTATTTATCCCTATAACATTTATTAAATACTTCTTTTTCCCAATGATTTGAAATGATGTCCTCTCTATACATTCAATTTCTATGTGTACCTGAGTGTACTTACTTGAGGGCATTCTGTTTTGCTAATAGACCATTTTGATACTTTTAAATTATTTAAGATTTTTAAAAAATGCCTTAATATGTTTTAGTGCTGGTCCCATTTCTATGTATATTTTTTTCACTAAATTTAGCATCAGGTGATAGAGCTTAAAACTATGAAGTTTTCAATGAGGTTTTGTTAAATTTACAATTTAATTTACAAAATAATATGGCCCTTCTATTTGAGAAAGTCTATTATTTTGGTTTCAGTTGTATTTTAATTTTAATTTTAATAGGTCTCACATTTTTATTGACAAACATATTAATATATAATTTTTTACTGTTATACATGAAAACTTTTTCTTCCATTAAATCTTTCTAAATATTGTTTGAATATATTTAAACTATTGATTTTTGTATGTTGATTTTTGTACTTGGCAATCTAATTGAGTTATCTTACTGTTTAAAGTAGCTGTCAATTAAATATTGTGAATCCTCAAAAGAAAAATAATCATTGTTACACATGAGTCAGCTACCATAATTTTTAGTGAAGCATATTTATATAATAATAAATTGGAAACCCAAATACACCAATAAGTGACTGAACAAATATTATTATAATACCACTACATAATGGTTTACTGTGGAATCATTACAATTATATAGTGTAAGAATAATTAATACAAAAAAGTGATATATTGTTTAAAGGGATTATTAAGTTACAAAATACTATAATATTGTGATTCTATGTATGTAAAAAAGAAAAAAAATCGTGTGCGTTTGTATGCATTTCTGTGCATAATTGTAAATTGAATAAAAATGATACATTTGGGGGAAAAAGGGGGACATAGCCTTGCTAATGTTATTAATGCTCTCAACATTACCTTCTTCCCAACAAGTGCTTTTAAAGTACATTTTGAATATAATGCACATCACTCATCCTCTGCCTTGGATAGGCACTTGCCCCTAAGGAACCATGACCAAATATTTATAGAAATACCAAGTTCCACAAGACCTGATATGGTGTGGCCCTGCACCTTTGATCACTTGGGGGAGGGGATATGCTGCAGTTCTTATTTCTACAATTACTGTCTGGATTCCTGCCAGATGTGTGAGACTCAAAAATCATCATGAGTTGGCATCAGAGACTTCACAATCTGATTCCCAAATTGCATTTGACCCTGGATGAAGATGATCCTGATCAAAGGAGGAACCTCTGATAAGAACAAGAGGTTCAAGAGACCCTCTGTCTTCTAATCATCTAGTGACTTGGAGAAATATAAAAAAGTTAACATCAGCTCAACAGATCCGAGCCCAGATATGTTTAGAATGTACTCCAGAAAACTTGATTACAGCTCTGTTTGCCAAACTTTCCCAAAATTCTATAACTATGCTGGCAATAGGCCAAATAAACTCAGTGGAAACATCACCAACAGACTTGATCATTTGGAAGACAGAACTTTACAAAATAAAGACAAAATATTTAATCTTGAAAATACGGTTAACCAAACAGAGAAGATGGTAAGAAATCATGAATGGAATATCCAGGAAATATGGGGTACCATAGAAACATCAAATTTAAAAATTTTTGGGATCGAGGAAGGCACAGAGATACAACCCAAAGGAATAAATAAGCTTTTCAATGAAATAATACCCAAAAATTAACCAAACATAAAGAATAAAATGGAAAATCAAACGCAAGAGGCCTACAGAGGGCTGGGGAGATAACACAGTTGGTAGAGAGCTTGCCTTGCACTGGGTTCAATCTCCAGAACTGTAAAAAAAAAAAAAAAAAAAAAAAAAAAAAAAAGTCTTATAGAATACCAAATGTACAAAATTGCAACATATCCACACCAAGTCATATTTAATGAAAATGCTTAACATTCAAATAAAGATAGAATTTTAAAGTTTGCAAGAGAAAATCATCAGATTGTATATAGGGAGAAAACCATACAGATATCATCAGATTTCTCACCCCATACCCTAAATGCTAGAAGGGCCTGGAAAAGCTTTTATTCAAGCTCTTAAAGAACATGGTTGCCAACATAGAACCCAGCAAAACTGATTTTGAGAATAAAATAAATCCTTTCATGATAAACAAATGTTAAAATAATTTGCAAACAGAAAACCTGTGCTACAGAACATTATCAGCAAAATATACCATGAGTAGAAAATGAAAACAACAATTTAAGTCAGCAAAGGAAAGAAGTACCCTAAATATAAAGCCAAATAAAGGAAAGCCAAAACACATTAAAAATAAAAAAAATAAGCCAAAATTACCAGAAATACAAATCATATCTCAATAATAACCCTGAATGTTAATGGCCTAAGCTCATCAATCAAAAAGTATAGAGTGGCAGATTGGGTTAAAAAGAAAGACCCAACAATATGCTGCCTTCAAGAGACTCATCTCATAGAAAAAGACATCCACATACTAAAGGTAAAAGGATGGGAAAAAACATACCATGCACATAGACTCAGGAAAAAGTGGGTATTACTTAGGTAAAGTGGACTTCAAGTCAAAATCAGTCAGAAGGGATAAGGAAGAACATTTCTTACTGCTGAAGGGAATCATCATTCAGGAAGACAACAATTGTAAATATTTATGTTCCAAATAACAGGAAATCTGTGTATATCAAAGAATTTCTTTCCAATTACAGGAACCAAATAGACCACAACACAATAATTCTGGGTGACTTCAACACACTTCTCTCATCACTGGATAGATATTACAAAAACTGAACAAAAATCCATACAACTCAATAACACAATCAATAACAACCTAACACACATATATAAAATATTTTATCCATCAATGATCAAATAAAATAAAAAACAAAAACTACCCCAAAACCTGGAGACTAAATAATATGCTAATTAATGTAGCATGGATAACAGAAAATATAAGCAAGGAGATTAAAAAATTAGGAGTAAATCAGAATGACAATACAACATATCATAGTCCCTGGGACACTATGAAAACAGTGCTAACAGAAAAATTCATGCAGTGCATTAAAGAAAAGAATAAAAAGTCAAAAACGAAATGACCTAACACTATATCTCAAAGTCCTAGAAAAGGAAGAGAAGAATAACACTAAAAGTAGTAGAAGACAGGAAATAATTAAAATCAGAGGTTAAATCAACGAAATTGAAACTGAAGAAACAATTCAAAAAACTGATGAAACAAAAAGTTTGCTCTTTGAAAAAGTAAACAAAATAGTTAAACACTTAGCCACAGTAATGAAGAGAAGGAGTTAGAAAATTTAAATTAAAAAAATTCATGATGAAAAAGGAAATATCAGGCTGGGGATATAGCTCAGTTGGTAGAATACTTGCCTTGCAAGCACAAGACCCTGGGTTCAATCCCCAGCACTGCAAAAAAAAAAAAAATATATATATATATATATATATATCGCCACAAACACCATTGAAATATATCACATAATTAGAAGCTATTTTGAAAATCTATACTTCAACAAAACAGAAAATTTCAAAGACATTGAAAAATTTCTAAAGACACATGATTCTGCCACATTAAATCAAGAGGATTTACACAATTTGAAAACATCAATTTCAAGCAATAAAATAGAAGAAGCCATCAAAAAGCTTACAAACCAAGAAAATCCTGGAATCAGACACTCAGCTGAGTTCTACAAGAACTTCAAAGAAGAACTTATACGGATCCAAGATGGCGGTCTAGAGGGAGGCTGCGCTACTTGTTGCTCCGCAAAGCCGGATTAAAGCAGAGGATATCTGTTTCTCGGTGAGGCAGTTTTTGCTGCTTATAGATCCCCTGCTCTTTACCCCATTTGTCTGCTCTGATGACCTGCAGTCTGCCAGCATATCGATGCCTTTTTTGAGAGCAGATTGCTCACTGTCAGGCATCTATCATCCGCCATTTGCCTGCCTCTCACCTGTCCATCGTTTGCCTTACCCCTATCCATCACCCAATACTCGAGGTTCACCTCCCAATCGTCCAACAGCTGCCAGCAGATTGACCGCAGACCACCAGTGGAGAACCAGCTGCCTGCTGCTGCCTGGAAGTTCACTGTCACAGTACTGGCAGGCTTGATTACACATGGCTGCTGCCATTTTGAGACAACAGCGAGGCCCTGTAGGACCCCGGGCCAGACTGACCAAGTCCCGTCTCCAGGATCCCTCAGCCTGACCAATCACTCCCTGCCTCTGGGGCCCTCACATCAACTGACTGCTCCCTGCCACCAGGACCACCAGGCCAACTGACTGCGCCCTATCACCAGGAACCCAGACCAACTGATTGCACCCGGCCTCCAGGATCCCACAACCACACCAAACACACCCTACCTCCGGGACCCCTGCCAGACAAATTGCATTCTGTCTCCAGGACCTCCAGCTGAACACGTCCAACACTGAGCTGCAGCTCCCCATTTGCCAACACATTTGGAAGCCAGAGCAGCCATCTTGGATAATCCTGGAAGCCATAGCTCCGATCTTGGGGTAGGGCAAAACCCATCCTGTGAGGCCTGCTGGAGGCTTCAAGCTCATTCTCAGGTACCTCTCATACATCGGGCTACTGAACACTGGGAGGTTTCATTACAATATGATTATTATACAGTAGATTTTCTTTTTTCTCTTTTTTTAAAAAAATATTTAAGTTTTTATTTCTTTATGTTTCTTGCTTTCTTTTCCTTCTCTTTACGTGTTCCTTCAGAGTCGCTTTCTCCCTTATTTACATGATGTTATTGTCCCCATAGGGGCTATTTGGTCTAGGGTTGCATAGTGTCTGGTTTGGGCACTGTTAATATTGATCTCCCCTTAAAGAAAGGGTTTTGGAAACCTATAGGGCCACTATAAGCCTATAGGGGGAAATCGGCAATACCCCAGATCTGCAGCGCAAGAGGGGAAGATACATGAACAACATGAAAAAACAAGGGAAGAAAATGATCCAAACAAATCTAGATTCTATAGTAATAGAATCCAATGACAGCATGGTACAAGAAATGTCAGAGGAGGACTTCAGATTATACATGATTAAGATGATTCACGAAGCAAAGGATGAGATAAGAGAGCAAATGCAGGCAATGAATGATAATACCAATAAGCTGAAAGAGCACCTGCAGGAAGCAAAAGATCATTTCAACAAAGAGATAGAGATTCTCAAAAAAAAAAAAAAAAAAAAAAACAGAAATCCTTGAAATGAAGGAGACAATAGATGAAATAAAAAACTCAATGGAAAGCATCACCAACAGACTAGACCACTTGGATGACAGAACCTCAGACAATGAAGACAAAATATTTAATCTTGAAAATAAACTTGCCCAAACAGAGAAGATGGTAAGAAATCATGAACAGAATCTCCAAGACCTATGGGACATCATGAAAAGACCAAATTTAAGAATTATTGGGATTGAGGAAGGCACAGAGATACAAACCAAAGGAATAAACAACCTATTCAATGAAATAATATCAGAAAATTTCCAAAACTTGAAGAATGAAATGGAAAATCAAATACAAGAGACTTACAGAACACCAAATACACAGAATCACAACAGATCCACACCAAGGCACATTATAATGAAAATGCCTAACATTCAAAATAAAGATAGGATTTTGAAGGCCATGAGAGGAAAGCATCAGATTACATATACGCGGAGACCAATATGTATAGCAGCAGACTTCTCAACCCAGAATCTAAAAGCTAGAAGGGCCTGGACCAACACATTTCAAGCTCTAAAAGAACATGGATGCCAACCAAGAATCCTATACCCAGCAAAACTAACCTTCAGATTTGAAGATGAAATAAAATCCTTCCATGATAAACAAAAGTTAAAAGAATTTACAAATAGAAAGTCTGCACTACAGAATGTTCTCAACAAAATATTCCAAGGGGAGGAAATGAAAAACAACAATGTAGGTCAGGAAAGGGAGGAACTACCTTAGAGAAAAAGCACTGAAAGGAGAAACCAGGCCAACTTAAAAACCAAAAATAAGCCAAATGACTGGGAATACAAATCATTTCTCAATAATAACCCTGAACATTAATGGCCTAAACTCATCAATCAAAAGACATAGACTGGCAGAATGGATTAAAAAGAAAGACCCAACAATATGCTGCCTGCAAGAGACTCATCTCACAGAAAAAGACATCCACAGACTAAAGAAGAAAGGATGGGAAAAAACCTACCACACACATGGACCAAGTAAAAAAGCGGGGGTTACCATCCTTATATCAGATAAAGTGGACTTCAAGCCAAAGTAAGTCAGAAGGGATAAAAAAGGACATTTCATACTGCTTAAGAGAACCATAAATCAGGAAGACATAATGATAGTAAATGTTTATGCCCCAAACAATGGTGCATCCCTGTACATCAAACAAATCCTCAATTTGAAGAATCACATAGACCACAACACAATAATTCTGGGCGACTTTAACAAACTGCTGTCACCACTACATAGATCTTCCAAACAAAATCCAACCAAAGAAACCATAGGACTCAATAACACAATCAATAACCTAGACTTAATAGACATATATAGAATATTCCATCCATCAATGAGCGGATACACTTTCTTCTCAGAAGCACATGGAACCTTCTCAAAAATAGACCATATGTTATGCCACAAAGCAGCCCTTAGGGAATGCAAAAAAAAGAGAGATACTGCCTTGTGTTCTATCAGACCATAATGAACTGAGAATAGAAATCAATGACAAAGTAAAGAAAGGAAATTACTCCAACACTTGGAGACTAAATAATATGCTATTGAATGAAACATGGATAACAAAAAACATCAGGGAGGAGATTAAAAAATTCTTAGAGGTCAATGAGAATGATGTTACAACATATCAAAATCTCTGGGACACTATGAAAGCGGTACTAAGAGGAAAATTCATTGCATGGAGCGCATTCCAGAAAAGAATGAAAAGTCAACAATTAAACGACCTAACATTACAGCTCAAAGCCCTAGAAAAAGAAGAACAGAATAACAGCAAAAGTACTAGAAGACAGGAAATAATTAAAATCAGAGCTGAAATCAATGAAATTGAAACAAAAGAAACTATTCAAAAATTGACATTATAAAAAGTTGGTTCTTTGAGAAAGTAAACAAAATAGATAAACCCTTAGCCACACTAACGAAGAGAAGGAGAGAGAAGACTCAAATTACAAAAATACATGATGCAAAAGGAAATATCACAACAGACACCACTGAGATACAGAACATAATGAGAAGCTACTTTGAAAATCTGTATTCCAACAAAATAGAAAGTACCAAAGACATTGACAAATTTCTAGAGACATATGCTCCTCCCAAACTGAACCAGGAGGACATACACGATTTAAACAGATCAATATCAAGCAATGAAATAGAAGAAGCCATTAAAAATCTACCATCCAAGAAACGCCCAAGACCAGATAGATTCTCAGCTGAGTTCTACAAGTCCTTCAAAGAAGAACTCATTCCAATACTTCTCAAAGTATTCCAGGAAATAGAAAAGGAGGGTACCCTACCGAACTCATTCTATGAAGCTAATATCACCCTCATACCCAAACCAGGAAAAGACACATCAAGGAAAGAAAATTTTAGACCAATATTCTTGCTGAATATAGATGCTAAGATCCTTAACAAAATATTGGCAAACCGTATACAAAAACATATTAAAAATTGTGCACCATGATCAAGTGGGGTTCATTCCTGGAATGCAAGAATGGTTTAACATCCGTAAATCAATAAACGTAATCCATCATGTCAATAGACATAAGGATAAGAATAATATGGTTATTTCAATTGACGCAGAAAAAGCATTTGACAATATACAACACCCCTTCATGCTGAAAACACTAGAAAAAATAGGGATAGTAGGAACATACCTGAACATTGTAAAGGCTATTTATGCTAAGCCCATGGCCAACATCATTCTTAATGGAAAAAAACTGAAACCATTCCCTTTAAAAACAGGAACAACACAGGGATGTCCTCTTTCACCACTTCTATTCAACATTGTCCTCGAAACTCTAGCCAGAGCAATTAGGCAGACTAAAGAAATTAAAGGGATAGGAATAGGAAAAGAGGAACTTAAGCTGTCACTATTTGCAGATGACATGATTCTATATTTAGAGAATCCAAAAACCTCCTCCAGAAAACTTCTAGACCTCATCAATGAATTCAGCAAAATAGCAGGCTATAAAATCAATACGCATAAATCTACAGCATTTTTATACACGAGCGATGAAACAGCTGAAAGGGAAATGAGGAAAACAACTCCATTTGCAATAGCCTCAAAAAGAATAAAATACTTGGGTATCAATCTAACCAAAGAGGTAAAAGATCTCTACAATGAAAACTACAAAACACTGAACAAAGAAATTAAGGAAGACCTTAGAAGATGGAAAGATCTCCCATGTTCTTGGATAGGCAGAATTAATATTGTCAAAATGGCCATACTACCAAAAGTGCTATACAGATTCAATGCAATTCCAATTAAAATCCCATTGATATACCTCACAGAAATAGAGCAAGTAATCATGAAATTCATCTGGAAGGATAAGAAACCCAGAATAGCTAAATCAATCCTTATCAGGAAGAATGAAACAGGGGGTATTGTAATTCCACAACATCAACTATAGTACAAAGAAATAGTAACAAAAATGGCATGGTATTGGCACTAAAATAGACAGGTAGATCAATGGTACAGAATAGAGGACATGGACACAAACCCAAATATATACAATTTTCTAATACTAGACAAAGGTGCCAAAAAATATGCAATGGAGAAAAGATAGCCTCTTCAACAATTGGTGCTGGGAAAACTGGAAATCCATATGCAACAGAATGAAAATAACCCCTATCTATCACCCTGCACAAAACTCAACTCACAATGGATCAAGGACCTTGAAATCAGACCAGAGACCCTGCATCTTATAGAAGAAACAGTAGGTCCAAATCTTCACATTGTTGGTTTAGGATCAGACTTCCTTAACAGGACACCCATAGCACAAGAAATAAAAGCAAGAATCAATAACTGGGATAGATTTAAACTAAATAGCTTTCTCTCAGCAAAGGAAACTATCAGTAATGCGAAGAGAGAGCCTACAGAGTGGGAGAATATCTTTGCCACTCATACTTCAGATAGAGCACTAATTTTCCAGAATCTATAAAGAACTCAAAAAACTCTACAACAAGAATACAAATAACCCAATCATCAAATGGGCTAAGGAATGAACAGACACTTCACAGAAGAAGATGTACAAGCAATCAACAGATATATGAAAAAATGTTAAATATCTTTAGTAATAAGAGAAATGCAAATCAAAACTACACTAAGATTCCATCTCACCCCAGTTAGAATGGTGATTTTCAGGAACACAAGCAACAATAGGTGTTGGCAAGGATGTGGGGAAAAAGGTACACTCATACATTGCTGGTGGGACTGCAAATTAGTGCAGCCACTCTGGAAAGCAGTGTAGAGATTTCTTAGACAACTTAGAATGGACCTACCATTTGACCCAGCTACCCCACTTCTCGGCCTATACCCAAAGGACTTAAAATCAGCACACTACAGAGATACAGCCACATCAATGTTCATAGTGGCTCAATTCACAATAGCCAGACTATGGAACCAACCTAGATGCCCTTCAATTGATGAATGGATAAAGAAACTGTGGTATATATATATATATATATATATATATATATATATATATATAATGGAATATTATTCAGCTATAAAGAATAATAAAATTATGGCATTTGCAGGCAAATGGATGAAATTGGAGAATATCATGTTATCGTGTTAAGTGAGATAAGCCAATCTCAAAAATCCAAAAGAGGAATATTCTCACTTATAAGCGGATAATGACACTTAATGAGGGGGTTGGAGTGGGACAAGAATGGAGGAAGGAGGGACTGTATAGAGGGAAAAGAGAGGTGGGAGAGGTGGGGGGAAGGAAAAATATAATGGAATGGATCAAACATCCTTACTCTATGTAAATTTATGAATATGCAAATGGTTATGCTGTTACTCCATGTACAAACAGAAACAACATGTATCCCATTTGTTTACAATAGAAATAAATTTGAAAAAAAAAAAAAACTTATACCAATACTCCTCAAAAAATTCCTCGAAATATGGAGGAAACTTCTAAATTCATTCTATGAAGCCAGTATCACCCTAACATCAATAGCAGAAAAACATGCATCAAGGAAAGAAAACTTTAGAGCAACATCCCTGTTGAACATAGATACATAATTTTTAACAAATTTTTGAAAAATCACATAAAAATTTTATTAGAAGAGAGTTCACCACAATAAGTTGCATTCATTCCAGGGGTGAAATGTTGTTTCAACATCTGGAAATCAATAAATATAATTCATCACATCAATAGATTTAAGGTTATGAAGCATATGATTATTTCAATTGGTGCAGAAAAAAATGTTCAATAAAATGCAACACACTTTCATGCTCAAATCACTAGAAAAAATAGAATAGTAGGAATATTCCTGAACATTGTAAAGGTTATGTATTCAAAGCCCACAGACAGCATCATTCTTAATGGAGAAAAACTGAAAGCATTCCCTTTAAAACCTGGAAAAAGACATGTATATTCTTTTTTGCCACTTCTATTTAACATTGTCCATGAAACACTAGCCAGAGCAATTAGGCAGACCAAAGAAATTAAAAGGATACAAATAGGAAAAGAAGAACTCAAGCTATCACTATTTGCTGACTATATGATGCTATATTTAGAGGATCCATAAAACTCCACCAGAAGACTTGTAGAACCAGACTTTCTGAATTCACAAATGAATTCAGCATAATAGTAGGATACAAAATCACCACACATAATTCTAATGCATTTCTATTCATAAGTGATGAATCTTCTGAAAGAGAAATTAGGAAAACTACTCCATTCACAACAGTACCCCAAAAAAATAAAATAAAAAACTTGGTAATCAATCTAACAAAAAGATGAAAGATCTCTGCAATGAAAACTACAGAACTCTAAAGAAACACACTTTAAAAAGCCTTAGAAAGATCTCCCATATTCTTGAGTAGGCAGAATTGTATTGTCAAACTGGCCATGTTTCCATAGACACTATGTATATTTAACACAATATGAATGAAAATCTCAATGACATTCATCATAGAAATAGAGAAAGTCATCGTGAAATTCATCTGGAAGCATAAAAGACCAAGAATGGCCAACACAATCCTGGGTGGAAGAGTGATGCAGGAGGTATCACAATACCAGACCTTAAACTCTACTATTGAGCAATAGTAACAAAAATGACAGGGTATTGGCACCAAAATAGACAGGTAGACCAAAGGTACAGAATAGAACACACAGAGACAAATTCTCATAAGTACAGTTACCATATTAGATAAAGTTGCCAAAAACTTGCAATGGAAAAAAGATAGCCTCTTCAACAAATGGTGCTGGGAAAACTGGAAATCCATATGCAGTAAAATAAAATTATACCTCTATCTCTCACCCTGCACAAAACTCAACTTAAAGTGGTTTGAGAGCTTAGGAATTAGACCAGAAATGGTTCACCTAAATCATCATGTTAGCTTAGCACCAGACTTTTTAAAAAAGGCTTCCAGAGCACAAGAAATAAAAGCAGTTATCAAAAAATTTGGGATGGATTCAAACTAAAAAGCCTTTTCTCAACAAAGAAACAATCCGTAATATGAAAGAAGAACCTATGGAGTGGGAGAAAATCTTTACATTCACTTCAAATAGAGCATTAATATCCAAAATTTATGAAATCTTACAAAATTTTACACCAAAAATACAAACAACCCAATGAGTAAATTAGCTAAGGAACCGAGCACACACTTCACAGAAGATATAGAGGTGATGTACAAATACATGAAAAAGTACACATTATCTCCAGTAATTAGAGGAATGCAATTAAAAGCCACACTAAGATTTCATCTAACTTCAATTAGATTGGTAATTATCATGAACACAAGCAATAATAAATGTTGGTGTGGATGTGGGGAAAAAGGTTCACTCATACATTGCTGGTGGGGTTGAAAATTGGTGCAGCCCCTCTGGAAAACTGTAAGGAGATTCCACAGAAAACTTGAAATGGACCCATCCCATCCTTTAACCCAGTTATCCCACTCCTCATTTTATACCCAAAGGACTTAAAATCAGCGTACTACAGTGACACAGTCAAGTCAATGTTTATAGCTGCTCAGTTCATGATAGCTAGATTGTGTAACCAATGTTGATTCTCTTCAATTGATGAATAAATAAACTGTGCTTTATATCCACAATGGAGTACAACTAAGTCATAAAGAAGAATAAAACTATGGCATTTACTGGTAAATGGATGGAGTTGGAGGATATAATGCTAAGTGAAATATGCCAATCCTCAAAAACCAAAGGCTAATCTTCTTATCTGATAAGTGGATGATGAGACTTAAAAGGGGGGGAATGGGGGTAAAGGAAGAATGGAGGCACTTTGAATTGTGTAGAGAAAAATGGGTAGGATGGGGTAGGAAAAAAGAAATAGTGGACTGAGACAGACATTATTACCATATGTTTAAGTATGATTACACAATTGGTGTGAATCTAGATTGTGTACAACCATTGAAACAATAGCCGTACCCCATTTGTGTACAATGAATCAAAATTAAATCTAATATATATATATATATATACATATATATATATATATATATACTTTAAAAATATTGTCAGGGTATATTTTTCAATATTGGTGTATCAATTCTGATTGGTCAATATAGATTGATTAATATCTACCCCTAGGGTTAAATTTGTCATTGACTACCCATTGGGGTAGATTTTTCAATATTAACTCTTTGGTGAATATTTGTCAAAATTGATTCATTGGTGTATATTTTTTCATATTTACTTAACTGAATACATTCCTCAATATCAACTCAAATGGTTTGATTCGTTGACATCAACTGAACTAGTTAGATTCATTGAAATCAACTCATCAGTCTAGATTTGGCTATATTGACACATTGTGGTAGATTCATTGATATCTGCTCATTGGTATAGATTTGTCAATGTTGTCCCATAAGTGTAGATTCATTGAAATCAACTCTGGTTTAGATTGGTCAATAAAGCCTCAATGAGGTAGATTTATCAATATTAACCTGTCAGGCTTGATTCATCAAAATTGACTTGACAGGGTAGGTTTATTAATATCTACTCATTGGTGTAGATTCATTGACCTCTATTCATCAGCACAGATTTGTAGATAACAACCATAAGGGGTACATTTGTTAATATCAACCCATCAGTGTAAACTCATAAATATCTACTAGATGGTGTAGATTTATTGGTATTGATCTCTCAGGGTAGATTTGTCAGTATCTACTCTTCAGTGTAGATTCAGGGATACTGACCAATTGGGGAAGATTGGTCAATATTGATCTGTCCTGAGAGATTTGATGATATCAACTGAGTGGATTCATCAATTTTGACTCATTGGTAGAGATTCATAGATTGACTCAACTGGTTACTTTTATTGATATTGATTTTTTGATATTAATTTGTCAATGTTGATTCATTGATATTGACCCATCAGGGTAGATCATTCAATATTGAGTCTTCTGTGCATATTCATCAATAACAATCTATTGAAATAGGTTCATCAATATCAACATTATGTTGTAGATTTGTCAATATTGAATCATCAGGATAGATTTGCCCATATTGATTGATCAAACTTTATTCCTGGGTTTCAAGATGGCGGCCTAGAGGGTGGCTGCATTTCATGTTGCTCCAGGACTCAGGATTCAAAAGAGGAGATATTGAGAGACTTGGGACCAACTCAAAGCAGCCGGGTGAGTTTCTCCCATTGGGGAGGCATCCTGGATGGGACGGTAGTCCCGGAACACAGGGAACTTTGTGAAGTAGAGCTGCCCAGTGAGACACCCCTCCCCCCACTGGAGCAGTGAACTCGGACAACTGGGAGCTTCAGAGAGGAGGCTGCTCAGCACAGCTTTGGGACCCGGAGCAACCACTGGGACTCTGACAGCTGCCAGGGGAAGAGCAACGAGGAGAGCTGTGTGGACTCAGAACACCAGGGCCTGCCCTGAGGAGGTGGAAGAGGAGCATGGCCGCTTGGATTTGGAGTGGCTATACCAGAGCTACAGGCGGTTGCCAGAGGAAGAGCTGCGTGGCGAGCTGTTTGGACTCAGACCACTTCTGAACACTGGGGCCTGCCCGGAGGAGTAGGAGGAGGAGGAGGAGGAGTGTGGTGGGTGGTTTGGACTAGCAGTGACTGCATTAGAGCTCCAGGCGGCTGCTCAAGGAGGAGGTGATTGGTGAGTTGTTTGGACTTAAAGTGACTGCTCCTGAACACAGCAGGGCTGCCTGAAGGAGAAGCTGGGTGGGTCGCTTGGTCTCCAGTGGCTGCAAGAGAGCTCCGGGCGGTTGCCCAGAGGACGCATGCAGCGGGTAACGTGGATTCACAGCCACTCAGAGTGACCGCTCCTGAACACCCGGGGGGTTACCTGGAGGAGGAGGAGGAACAGGGACGGTCACTTCGACTCGGAGTGATTGATTGCCCAGGGCTACAAGTGGTTGGTGGGAGGAGGAGGCACGTAGTGAGTTTCATGGACTCCTAGTGAACCGCACCAGAATACTGGGTGGCTATCTGGAGGAAGAGGCGTGTGACGGGTCTCTGGGACTCAGAGCAATTGTATGGGGCCCCAGGTGGCTGCTCAGAGGAGGGGCCGCATAGCCAGGCGATTAGGTGCACAACAGGATCCCAGGATCTAGGAGGCTTCTTGGTGGAAGAGGCTCACAGAGACATGCTTAGGGGTGGAGTGAAAGACTGTGGGCAAATTCTCTGAGGAGGGGCACCCTAAGGAGATTCATCTGCGAAGGGTGAGGCTCCCAGGCCCAGGAGGTAGGGCTGGGCCCCTGGGAACTTTGCAGAGAAAGGCAGCCCAGCCCAGGCAGTAGCTGTAAATTGAGGGGAACCTCTAGGAGGGAATTGAACAGTGAGACCTCCCCACTGGGTGAGTCATCCCTGCCGGCTGAGGTTTCCCAGAAGGATGGTAAAACCAGAGACACAGGCCCAAACAGGCCTTGCCTCAGCCCACAGCCTAGTTCCCCTTTAAATGAGCATTGCTCAACAAGTGGAGGCACCTCTGCCCACTAGCAGGGAATATACCCCACCTGAAGGCCACCACTCCTAGAGAGGCAGCTTCCTTGTGGAACATCGCATTATCAACTTCCTCCAAGACTTCAGCCTACTGAAGGCTAAGAGGGGATATATATAGAAATCTTCAGGGACATTGTAAGTCAATAGAGGAAATCTGAAATATCTCAGGGGTCCACTGACAGCTGAACAATATGAGAAAACAAGGAAAGAAAATGCTGCAAACAAATCTAGATGTTACATCAATAAATCCCAATGACAGCATGGCAGAAGAAATGACAGAAAAGGAGTTCAGAATGTACATAATTAAAATGATCAGGGAAGCAAACGATGAAATGAAAGAGTAAATGCACGCACTGAATGATGAGATGAAAGAGCAAATGCAGGCATTGAATGATCGCACCAATTGACAGTTAAAAGAGCAAATGCAGGAAGCAAAAGATCATTTCAATAAAGAGTTAGAGATATTGAAAAAAAAAACAGAAATCCTTGACATGAAGGAAAAAATAAACCAAATTAAGAACTCCATAGAAAGCATATCCAGTAGGATAGAACACCTGTAAGACAGAACCTAAGACATTGAAGACAAAATATTTAACCTTGAAAACAAAGTTGAACAAACAGAGAAGATGGTAAGAAATCATGAACAGAATCTACAAGAACTATGGGATATCATAAAAAGACCAAATTTAAGAATTATTGAAATTGAGGAAGGCCTAGAGAAACAAACCAAAGGAATGAACAAACTAGTCAATGAAATAATATCAGAAAATTTCCCAAATCTGAAGAAAGAAATGGAAAATCAAGTTCAAGAGGCTTATAGAACTCCAAATACACAAAATTACAACAGACCCACACCAAGGCACATTATAATGAAAATACCTAACATGCAAAATAAAGACAGAATTTTAAAGGCTGTGAGAGAAAGGAACCAAATTACATTCAGGGGAAAACCAATATGGATATCAGCAGATTTTTCAATCCAGACCCTAAAAGCTAGAAGGGCCTGGAACAACATTTTTCAAGCCCTGAAAGAAAATGGATGTCAACCAAGAATCTTATACCCAGCAAAACTTACCTTCAAATTTGACGATGAAATAAAATTCTTAAATGATAAACAAAAGCTAAAAGAATTTATAAAAAGAAAGCCAGCATTACAGAACATTCTCAGCAAAATATTCCATGAGGAAGAGATGAAAAACAAAGAAGCAAATCAGCAAAGGGAGGAATTATCCTAAAGGAATTGTCAAATAAAGGAGGAACCAAGTTGTGTCAAACAAATAAATAAATAAAATTTAAAAAAAGAACCAAATGACCGGAAACCAAATCATATCTCAATAATAACCCTGAATGTTAATGGCCTGAATTCATCAATGAAAAGACATAGACTGGCAGATTGGATTAAAAAGAAAGATCCAACAATATGTTGCCTACAAGAGACTCACCTCATAGAAAAAGATACCCATAGACTAAAGGTGAAAGGATGGGGAAAACCATTCCATGCACATGGACTCAGCAAAAAAGCTGGAGTATCCATCCTCATTTCAGATAATGTTGACTTCAAGCCAAAGATAGTCAGAAGGAATAAAGAAGGTCATTTCATACTGCTTAAGGGAAGCATAAATCAGCAAGATATAACAATCATAAACATCTATGCCCCAAACAGTGGTTCATCCATATATGTCAAACAAATCCTTCTCAATTTCAGAAACCAAATAGACCATAACACAATAATACTAGGTGATATTAACACGCCTCTCTCACCACTGGACAGATCTTCCAAACAAAAATTGAACAAAGAAACCATATATCTCAATAACACAATCAATAATTTAGACTTAACGGACATATATAGAATGTACCATCCAACCAAGAGTGAATAGACTTTGTTCTCAGCAGCACATGAATCCTTCTCTAAAATAGACCATATATTATGCCACAAAGCTAATGTTAGCAAATACAAGAAGATAGAGACACTACCTTGTATTCTATCAGATCATAATGGATTGAAGTTGGAAATAAATGAAAGAGTAAAAAACAGAACTTATTCCAACATCTGGAGATTAAACCATATGCTATTATATGATGAATGGATAACAGAAGATATTAGGAAGGAAATTAAAAAATTCTTAGAGGTAAATGAGAACAAAGGAACATCATATCAAAATCTCTGGGACACTATGAATGCAGTACTTAGAGGGAAATTTATTTCATGGAGTGAATTTAATAAAAGAAGTAACTCAACAAATAAACAACCTAACACTACAGCTCAAAGGCCTAGAAAAAGAAGAACAGACCAGCACCAAAAGTAGTAGAAGACAGGAAATAGTTAAATTCAGAGCTGAAATGAATGAAATTGATACAAAAGAAACAATACAAAAAATTGACAAAATAAATAGTTGTTTCTTCGAAAAAATAAGCAAAATTGATAAACCTTTAGCCACACTAACAAAGAGAAGACGAGAGAAAACCTAAATCACTAAAATTCGGAATGAACAAGGAAATATCACAACAGACACGAGTGAAATACAAAACATAATTGGAAGCTATTTTTAAAATCTATACTCCAACAAAATAGAAAATTTCGAAGACTTCAACAGGTTTCTAGAGACATATGAATTGCCTAAACTGAACGAGGAGGACATACACAATTTAAATAGACCAATTTCAAGTACTGAAATAAAAGAAGCCATCAAAAGTCAACCAACAAAGAAAAGTCAGGAACCAGATGGGTTCCCAGCCGAGTTCTTCAAAAACTTTAAAGTAGAGCTCATTCCAATACTTCTCAAAGTATTCCATAACATAGAAGAGGAGGGAACCCTCCCAAACTCATTCTATGAAGCCAATATCACACTGATACCTAAACCAGACAGAGACTCATCAAGGAAAGAAAATTTCGGATCAATATCCTTAATGAACATCAACGCAAAAATTCTGAACAAAATTTTAATAAATTGCATACAAAAATATATTAAAATGATAGTGCACCTGATCAAGTGGGTTTCATCCCAGGGATGCAAGGTTGGTTCAACATCTGGAAATCAATAAACGTAATTCACCATATCAATAGACTTAAAGTCAAGAATCACATGATTATTTCAATAGATGCAGAAAAAGCATTTGATAAAATACAGCACCCCTTCATGCTCAAAACACTAGAAGAAATAGGGATAGTGGGAACATTCCTTAACATTGTAAAGGCCATTTATGCTAAGCCCATGGCTAATATCATTCAAAATGGTGAAAAACTGAAAGCATTGCCCCTAAAAATTGGAACAAGGCAGGGATGCCCTCTTTCACCACTTCTATTCAACATCGTTCTTGAGACTCTAGCCAGAGCAATTAGACAAACCAAAGAAATTAAAGGGATACGAATTGGAAAAGAAGAACTCAAACTATCCCTGCTCACTGATGACATGATTCTATATTTAGAGGAACCTGGAAATTCCACCAGAAAAGTCTTAGAACTCATAAGTGAATTCAGTAAAGTAGCAGGTTACAAGATCAATGCTCATAAATCCAATGCATTTTTATACATAAGTGAAGAATCTTCAGAAAGAGAAATTAGGAAAACTACCCCATTCACAATAGCCTTGAAAAAAATAAAATACTTGGGAATCAATCTCACAAAAGAGGTGAAAGACCTCTACAATGAGAACTATACAACACTAAAGAAAGAAATTAAAGAACACCTTAGAAGATGGAAAGATCTTCCATGTTCTTGGATAGGAAGAATTAATATTGTCAAAATGGCCATACTACCTAAAGTGCTATACAAATTCAATGCAATTCCAATTGAAATCCCAATGACATACCTTACAGAAATAGAGCAAGCAATTATGAAATTCATCTGGAAGAATAAGAAACCCAGAATAGCTAAAGCAATCCTTAGCAGGAAGTGTGAATCAGGGGGTATTACAATACCAGATCTTCAACTCTACTACAAAGCAATAGTAACAAAAACAGCATGGTATTGGTAACAAAATAGAAAGGTAGATCAATGGTACAGAATAGAGGACACGGACACAAACCCAAATAAATACAATTTTCTCATACTAGACAAAGGTGCCAAAAATATGCAATGGAGAAAAGATAGCCTCTTCAACAAATGGTGCTGGGAGAATTGGAAATCCATATGCAACAGAATGAAACTAAACCCATATCTCTCACCATGCACAAAACTAAACTCAGAATGGACTAAGGACCTCGGAATCAGACCAGAGACCCTGCAGATTATAGAAGAAAAAGTAGGTCCAGATCTTCAACATGTCAGCTTACAACCAGACTTCCTTAACAGGACTCCCATAGCACAAGAAATAAAAGCAAGAATCAATAACTGGGATAGATTCAAACTAAAAATCTTTCTCTCAGCAAAGGAAATTATCAGCAATGCGAAGAAAGAGCCTACAGAGTGGGAGAATATCTTTGCCAATCATACTTCTGATAGAGCACTGATCTCCAGAATCTATAAAGAACTCAAAAAACTCTACTCCAAGAATTCAAATAATCCAGCTGACAAATGGGCTAAGGAAATGAATAGACACTTCACAGAAGAAGATCTACAAGCAATCAACAAACATATGGAAAAATGTTCAACATCTCTAGTAATAAGAGAAATTCAAATCAAAACAACCCTAAGATTCCATCTCACCCCAATTAGAATGGCAATTATCAAGAATATGAGCAAGAACAGGTTTTGGCGAGATGTGGGGAGAAAGGTACACTCATACGTTGCTGGTGGGGCTGCAAATTAGTGCAGCCACTATGGAAAGCAACGTGGAGATTTCTTAGAAAACTTGGAATGGGCACTCCATTTGACCGAGCTATCCCACTCCTTGGCCTATACCCAAAGGACTTAAAATCAGCATATTACAGAGATACAGCCACATCAATGTTCATAGCTGCTCGATTCACAATAGCCAGACTGTGGAACCAACCTAGATGCCCTTCAATTGATGAGTGGATAAAGAAACTGTGGTATATATATATATATAATGGAATATTTCTCAGCCATAAAGAATGATAAAATTATGGCATTTGCAGGCAAATGGATGAAATCGGAGAATATCATGCTAAGTGAAATAATCCAAGCTCAAAAAGCCAAAGGTCGAATGATATCGCTAATGAGTGGATGATGACACATAATGGGGGGGAATTAAGTGTGAGTGTTAGGGTTAGAATTAGGGTTAGGGAGGGGGGCAAGTATGGAGGAAGGAAGCACTGTATAGAGGGGAAAGAGTTGTGGGAGGGGTGGGGGGAAGGGAAAATAACAGAATGAATCAAACAACATTGCTCTATGTAAATTTATTATTACACAAATGGTATGCCTTTACGCCATGTACAAACAGAGAAACAACATGTATCCCATTTGTTTACAATAAAATGAAAAAAAAACTTTATTCCTCAATATCAACTCTAGTGGTTATATTAATTAATATCAACTCTCTGATTAGGTTCATCAATATTAAATTACTGGCTAATTTGTCAAAATATACTCATTGGGGTAGATTTGCCTATATCAACCGATGGGGTTACACTTGTTGATAACCCTTTGGTGTAGATGCATCCAAATAGACTTGTCAGAGTCCATTAGTCCATGTCAACTACTTTGGATAGATTGTTCAATATTGTCTCTTCTCATTAGATTTTTCAATATTGACCCATCTGTGTAGAGTCATCTAAATTGACTCATCAACATAGGTTAATCAATAGTGACACTTCAGTGTAGATTCCTTGATAATGATGAGGCTATTGATTTGATGATATAGGTTTATTGATATAGAATTGTTTGGGTAGAGCCATCAATATTAAATCACATATGTAGATCCATTGGTGTAGATTCATCAGTTTTGATACATCAGTGTAGACTCATCAAATTTGACTCAAAGTTTAGATTTTTCCAATATTTATTCTAGAGTGTAGATTCATTTATATTGACTCTTCAGGGTAGATTTGTCAATATTGACTCTTTGTGATAAATTCCTCAACATTGATCCATCAGAATGGATCTATCCATATTGACTGGACTGGGTAGATCTGTTGATATCAATTCATCAGTGTAGATATGTTGATATTGATATGTCAATATAGACTGGTACAGACTTATAGACATTGACTCATTGATATTGATGGATCAACATTGATTCATTGATCTAGATTCACTGATATCAAGCTATCAGTGTAAATTCATCAATATTGACTTGATGATACAGATTTGTTATATCAAATTAATGGTGTTGACTCATTAATATTGATCCCTCAGATATATTTTTTGATATTGACTCATCAGTGTAAATTCATCAATAGCAGTCACCCAGGGTAGATTTATAGATATCAAATCAATGGTAGGTTCCTTGATATCAATACATCAGTATAGATCAGTCAATATTGACTTGAAGGAATGTATTTGTCAATGTAGACACTTCAGTGTAGATCAGTCAATATAGATTCAATGGGGTATATTCATAAATATCAACTGAACAGGGTAGATTAGTCAATATCAACTTATCAGGGTAGATTAGTTGATATCAACAATAGGGGTAGATTCACACTGACATTGTCATGTCAGTGTGTGTTTGTCAATACTGACTCAATGGAGTAGATTTGGTGATATCTACTCATTGGTATTGATTCATCCATATCTGCTAATCATTGTAGATTCATCAATATCAACCCATAGGGTTCTGGGGCCAACCCTAGCATGGTCAGTTGTCCTAGGTGGATGGGAGGCATCAGTGCAGTTTAGAAACAGCACACAGAGACACCAGTCATTCTGAGGCTGAATCTGTCTTTATTTTTTCTGCCAGCCTTTTAATAGATATTTTTCTGCACTAATGATCATATCATTTTATGGTTAGTTTAAAATAAGAAAAACCTTCAAAAGTACAATCTATGCTTCTTCTCAAAGTACACATTCTCTCTGTATGATAGCATAGACAGAAATAACCTTATTTCCCAACTAGATTAAAACAACCTTGTCTCCCAGCTAAACTGAGGGCACCATGATCTGCCAGCCTTCAACCTTTATAACAAACACATCGTTAGATTTTCTAAGAAACTACCCCACCATGAACTCCAGTGTTTAACAGCGAGAAACTCTTATTATTATTAAAAGGGCAAAGAAATCAACTTATAGTTAATATTTAGTCTATTCTAATTTCATATAATAGCAGACTATAATCTTATTCTGATTCTTAAACAATTAGACTAAACAGGGAAAGCACAAATTATACTTATGACTAACCTAAATGTTTTTATTCTGTAAAGTATCTGTAGAATCAGCTATTGAAACTAAGAAAGCAACAAAGGTGAAACACTACATCCAAGCTCAGAGGAATGCCTCTTTATCCATCTATTATTATACTAAAGCAATCACAGTCTCCTTTTGACTTGAACACAGTTACAATAGTTTATTTTATCTATGTACTACTGCCAAATTTTTATTGTGCACTATTTTGTGTCCCAATACAGTAAAACCTTCCCAATGTTTTTCCAATAAGTTTCTGAATAATATATTGATTATGAATATTGAAAGGCAACTACACACGGAGACATGTCATGCCTATGGCCCCCAAGAGGGAGGATGATCAACAAAACTGTGTCAAGTGTTGAGTCCTTTATTCCAACAGACCATGTCAAGTGTCAGATCCTCTACTGAAGCAGACCATGTCAAGTGTCAGAGAGGCAGGAAATAGATGCAGCAATAGGGGTAGATTGATCTATATCAACCCATCAGTATAGATTCATTAATATCTACTTGTTGGTGTAGATTAAATGATATCAACACTTAGGTGTAGATTCATCAGTGTTAACCAGTCATGGTAGATTGGTCGATGTTCGTATGTCAATATTGATTTGTCATTTTAGATTCCTTGATATTGACCTGAAAATGTAGATTTTTCAATATCAACTCTTCTAGGTTGATATTCAATAGGTTATCAACCCATTGGTGTGGATTTGATTATATGTATCCACTGGGGAAGATTCATTGATATTTAATCATCAGGATACATTCATCCATATCAACCCATTGTGGTAGTAGCCACAGTAATGAAAGTGGTGAAACATTTTAATTGTCTACCATGAGAGTTCCTCTATTCCCAGAAGATTTGTGACTAAGTTCAAGGTTAGAGCTGAAAAGACTCTTGCACAGAGCCTCCTCACACAGGGTTTTACCACAGCAGCTAAACACTCTGAGCCCTTGCACAGGAAAATTCCCAAGCACCAGTCATGCCAGTCATGAGGTCATCAGAGACCCCCAACCTCAGTCACTGCTCTCCCATCCTGTCACCACTTTTCACAGAAATGTACTCATTTGGGTAGATTCAACTATATCAATCAATGGGGATAGATTTGTTAATATCAATTTGATGGGTTAGATTTATTGATATTGATTTGATTGGTTTGATTGGTTAGATTTGTCAAAATCAATTCATTGGGGTAGATGTATCGATATCCACTTGCCAGTGTAGACTCATCAAGTTTGATTCATTGGGTTGATTCATCAATATTGACTTGATGGCATAGATTTATTGATATGGGCCCATAGGGGTAGATTTATCAATATCAAACTATAGTAGTAGATTTACCCATATGAATGCATCAGTATAGATTTATCAATATCAACTTGTTGGGTAGATTCAATGATATTGATTCTTCAGTGTGGATTTATAGATATCAACCATTTGTATTGATTTTTTGAAATTAAACCTATGGGGTAGATTCAACATTGACCTGTCAAGGTACATTTGTCAACATTGACCCATTGGGTTAGATTTGTTCATATCAACACATTGGGGTAGATTTTTCACTATTGATACAATCATGTATGTTCATAAATATTGACTTGTGTATACTGTTCATTATCAATTTGTCATTATCAATGATAGGATGTAGATTCATTGATGCCAACCTGTTGGGTAAATTTGTGGATATCAGCTTGTAAGTGTAGATCATCAGTATTGACCCATGGGTGTACAATCATCAATATCAATCTATCAAGGTAGATTCATCTGTATTGACCCTTCAAAGTATCTTTGCCAATATTGACTCTTTGGTGCATACTCATTGTTACTGACTTGTCTGTGTAGATTCCTCCACACCAACCCATTGTGTTACAATATTTAATATCAACTTGTTGGGATATATTCACTGATGTCAATCATAGGTGTTCATTCATTGATATTGAATCTTTGGTGTAGATTCTTTGATATTGACCCATTGGAGCAGATTCATTGATATTGACTCTTCAGTGTAGATCCATCCATATCAATCCATTGGGTTAGATTCAACAATATCAACTTGATGGGGTAGATTCATTGACATTGACCTGTAGATGATAATTCATCTATATTCACTCATCAGTGTAGATTTGTTGATATTGAACTATTTATGCTGATTCATCAGATATTGATTTGTCAGTATTGATTCATAGATGTAGCTTCATTTATATTGAACCATCAAGGTATATTCATCAATATCAACTCTTCTGTATAGATTCATAGTTATTGACCTAAGGGTAGATTTGTTGATATTGACTTTTTGGTGCAGATTCATCAATATTGAATCATTGGTGTAGATTCTTCCATATCTAACCATTGGGATGGATTCATCAAAATTGTTTCAATTGGGTAGGTTTGACAATATCAACATATAAGTATAGATTCCTTAATATTGACCCATTTGTCTAGATTCATTGATATTGACTTGAAGGTATAAATTTATCAATGTCACCTTAAAGCTGCAGATTCATCTATATCTACCTATCAGTGCAGATTCATCAATATTGACTCAAAGGTTTAGATTCATCAACATTGACACATTGGTGAAGAAACATCTATGTGGACTCTTCAGCATAGTTTTGTTGATATTGACCCATAGGCATACATTCATCAATATCAACTCATTGGTGTAATTTTGTTGATATCAATTTGTTGGTGTATATTGTTCAATATTGGTTTGCTGATATCAATTCCTAAGTAGATATGTCAATATTGACTTAATGGGGAAGGTTTGTTAATATCTACTCACCTGTGTAAATATGTTAAAATTGGACTATCAGTGTAGATTCATGGATTATGACTCATCAGGTTAGAGTCATCAATATCTACTCACTGGTATAGATTTGTTGATATCAACACATTGAGGTAGATTCATCAATATTGACTAAATGGGGTTTATTTGTTAATATTGGCACATCAATGTAGATTCATTGATATGGACTCTGAGATATATATGTTGATATCAACTCAGTGGGAAGATTTGTTGATTTTGATGGGTTAATATTGATTCATCAATGTAGATTTGTCAATAATGACTCAATAAGGTACATTCATCAATATTGACTCAGTATGATAGGTTCTTGATATTCACAATTCTGTATAGTTTTGTTGATATCAACCTATTGTGGTAGATTTGTCATTATCAACCAGTCATGGTAGATTCTCTGATATCAAGTAAACTGGGTAAATCCATCAATATTGACTTGTTGAAGTCAGTTTTATGAAGTAGATTCATCAATATTGACTTGTCCATGTACATTGGTTCATATTGATGTGTCTGGGTATATTTCTTGATATTGACTCTTTGGTGGCAATTTGTAGATATCAACTTATAGGGATAGATTTGTCAATATTAATTTGTCAGTATGATTTTTACAATGTAGATTCATTGATATCAATCCATTGGGGTCTATTTTTGATATCTACACTTCTGGGTATGTTCATCAATATCTACCCTTCTCATCAGTGTAGATTCATTTATATCAACCTGTCAGGGTAGATTTATTAATATCAACTCATCAGAATAGATCCATCATATCAATGGTTTGATGTATTCATTAATATCAATACTTTGGTGTAGATTCATTGATATCAACTCATCAGGGTTGAATCATCAATATCAACCTATGTAGATTTGATGATAAATACTTGGTTGATTTGTCAATATTCACTCATTGGTGGAGATTTGTAGATATCAACTTGTAGGGGTAGATTTATCAATATTGATTTATTGGTATGGATTCATCAATATAGATTCATTTATATCAATCCATTGGGCTATATTTGTTAATGTCTGCTCTTCTCTTTGTCAGTATCTACCTGTTGATGTAGATTTATCAATATTGACTCACTGGAGTCAGTTCATCCTTATCAACCCATTGTATAGATTCATCAATTTTAATTATTCTGGGTAGATTAATTGACATCAACACTTCATTGTAGATTCATCAAAATCAACACTTCAGTGTAGATGCATTGATATTGATTAGTCAGTATCAATTTGTCAATATAGATTTGTTGATATTAACTTGATAGGGTAGATCATGAATATTGATTCATCATTTTAGATCATTGGTATTGACTTTATTCCTTAACATGTATTTTTATAAATACTTATTCTGTTTCTGTTAAATCTAATTTTAACTTATGGTATCCATGATATCCAGGATTTTAGATCAACCTACCTAACATTTTAAGTCATTATTTTTTGCTGAAGACACATCCTATAAGAAATATATATTACACTTTAGCCATTTTAGAGAAATCAACACTATATTG
>NW_027632564.1:0-59899 GCF_902686455.1 Sciurus vulgaris | reverse complement strand
AGAAGATAATTTAAAACTACTTTGAAAATTTATAATCCAATAATATAGAAAATATTGAAGACATTGACAAATTTCTAGAGACATGTGACCTACCTATACTGAATCAGGAGGTCATACACGATTTCAACAGAAAAATATCAAGTAATGAAATCAAAACACCACTAAAAGTCTACCAATTTGGAAAAATCCAAGACCAGTTTCTCATTTGAGTCCTGCAAGATCTTCGAATACCAGTACTCCTCAAATTATTCTATGAAATAGAAAGAGACAAACCCTTCCAAGTTCATTCTAGGAGACTAAAATCACCTTGATTCCAAAATGAGACAAAGACAAATAAAAGAAAGAAAACTTCAGAAAAATATCCCTGATGAACACAGATGCAAAAATTTCAATAAAATTCCGGCAACTCTCATACAAAAATGTAAGAATGGTGCACCACAATCAAGTGCAGTTCATTCATAGGATGCAGGGTTGGTTCAACATATTGAAATCAAAAAACATAATTCATTCTGAATCAAACAACATTACTCTATGTAAATTTATGATTACACAAATGGAATGCCTCTATGCCATGTACAGAGAAACAACATGTATCCCATTTGTTTACAATAAAAAAAAGCAAAAAACATAATTCATCATATCAATAGAATAAAAACAAGAATCATACAATTATCTCATTAGATGTAGAAATAGCATTTGACAATACAACACCCCTTCATATTCAAAACAGTAGAAAAACTGGGGATAGTAACAACCTAACTCAACATCATAAAAGCCATGTTTGCTAAACCCAAGGCTAACATAATTCTAAACAGAGAATAATTGAAAGCTTTTCCTTTAAAACCTGGAACAAGACAAGAATGCCCTCTTTCAACACTTTTACTCAACTTTGTTCTTTAAATTCTAGCCAGAACAAATAGAAGAAAAATTAAAAGTATACAAAAAGTTAAAAAAGAAAACAAACTATCACCATTTGCCAATGACATGATTCTATATTTGAAAGATCAAAAAAATTCCATGAACGAACTTCTAGAATAAATGAATTCAGAAAAGCAGCAGGATATAAAATCAATGGCCATCAATTAAACACATTCTTATACATCCATAATGAACCCACTGAAAGACAAAAACACTACCACATTCCCAATCACCTAAAAAAATACTTGGGAATTAATCTAACAAGAGGTGAAAGACCTCTACAATGAAAACTACAGAACACTAAAGAAAGAAATCAAAGAAGAACTTGGAAGATGAAAAGACCTCCCATGTCCCTGGATAGGCAGAATTAATATTGTTAAAATAATCATACTACAAAAAGCATTATACAAATTTAATGCAATTCTACTAAAATCCCAATGGTGTTTTTCATAGAACTAGAAAAAGCAATCATGAAATTCACTTGAAAAAATAAGAGACTCATAAAAGCCAAAGCAAGTCATAGCAAGAAAAGTGGAGCTGGGAGCATCACAATACCAGATCTCAAAGTAAACTACACAGCCATAGTAAGTAAAACAAAATAATATTGTCACCACCACAGGCATATAGACCAATGGTACAGAATAGAAGACACAAAGAAACTCATATAAAACAAGTACCTCATGTTAGGTAAAGGAACCAAAAATATTCACTGAGAAAAGATACCTCATTCAACAAATGGTGCTGGCAAAACTGGAAAGCCACATGTAACAAAATGAAATTAAGCCATATCTCTCACCCTGCATGAAATTCAACTCACTGTGAATCAAAAATTTTGGAACTGGAACAGAGACACTAAGACTAGTAGAAGAAAAAGTAGGCCCAAATCTTCCCTATGTCCATCAAGGATCTGATTTTCTTAACAAGACCCCTAAAGCACAAGAAGGTAAATCTAGAATCAATAAATGGGATTATCTCAATCTAAATAGCTCCTTTTCAGCAAGAATAACAATTGATAATGTGAAGAGAGAGAGCATCTTTACTACATGCACCTTGGTAAAAGCATTAATCTCTAGGCCATATAAAGAATTCAAAAAATTTAACACCAAAAAAACCAAATAACCCAATAAATTAATGGACTAAGGAACTGAACAGACACTTCACAGGAGAAATACAATCATTCTACATATATTTGAGAAAATGTTCAATATCTCTAACAATTAGAGAAATGGAAATAAAATTTACTCTAAGATTTTATCTCACTCCAATCAGAATGGCAATTTTCAATAATCCAAGCATTAATAAATGTTGTTGAGAATGTGGTGAAAAAGGCACACTCATTCATTGGTGGTGGGAATGCAAATTGGTGCAACCATAATGGAAAGCAGTATGGAAATTTCTCACAAAACTTGGAATGGAAGTACCATTTCACCCACCAATCCCACTCCTTTGTTTATACCTAAAGGACTTAAAATCAGCACTCTATAGTGCCACAGCCATACCAATGTATACAGAAGCTCAATTCACAACAGCTAAAATATGGAAACAATCTAGATGCCCTTCAACAGATGAATGGATAAAGAAAATGTGGTATATAGAGAGCATGCCATGGAATATTACTCAGCTTTAAAGAAGAATAAAATTCTGGCATTTGTTGGTAAATAGACGGAGATAGAAAATATCATGCTAAGTGAAATGAGCCAAACCCAAAACAACCAAAGTCCAAATGTTTTCTCTGTTATGTGGATTCTAATTTACAAAAAGTGGGGCAGCAATAGGAAAGAATAGAGTCATTTTATACTTGGTAGAGGGGAGAAAAGGTAGGGGAATTTTTATGCATGCAGGAATGAAAGTAGAGTGAAACAGTGATTATTACCTCATTTACAAGTAGAACTGCATGAATGGTGTGATCGTAAATTTGTAAAAGAAACATGAGACTACAATTTTGTGGATATTTCAGAATGTATAAATGCATTCTATCATGTATAACTAATAAGTGAAAAAGTATCTGGTTTATTGCAAAAGTAAATTAATTAATTAATAAAAGAATATTAAACTTAAAGTTGTGAAAAAAAAAACAAAACTTTTGTTCTTTTGTATATTTCCAGCTTCATCTGCACTGCTGGTTTTTGTAGGTTCCTTTGTGGCCCTGACAAAGGATTGCTTGTATTTCCTCTGTGAATTGTTTTTTTTTTTCTCTGCTTGAAAGGCTACCTGCACTTCTCAGCTAACTCTTCAAGTTCTAGAAGCATGATATTATATTTTTTTTCTCCAGGAATCATTCAGTGGCATTCAGTCTTTCTCTGACTTTATCACTGATTCTCCTCATGGAGCTGGGTGTTTGCTTTTAGTTCACTACCACATTGCTTACTAGAAGCACTGACCATGTTCTGCTTAACATTCTTAATTCCAACTAGCACCTTACCCTCTTAAATGTCCTAAGCATGCTGTTAAATATTGTACTGTGAAAAAAATGGGGACAAATCCCGGGGGAAATTCATTTCATGATTATAATAAATCCACTAGAAGTTTAACAGTAGAAGAGGCATCTTATTTGAATTGTCATTTACAAAGAATAGCTGTGTTAAAAAAGTTAGGTTTTGTAAAGAGAAGAAGTTAAGCTTGGTTTTGAAAAGGTTTTGTTTTTAATTTTTTGTTTTACTTGAACATTTTTAGTTAAGCAATTGAAAATGCATTTATAGGTTGATTAGTAGTAAGAATTTACATGAGATGATGTGTTGGTGATAGGGATTTGGAAGCCAACAGTATATGAATGATGATGTGGAAAAGTGTGTCTTAGAAGAAATTAGAATGAGACAAGCAGAGGAATGAGGAAAAGTCCTGTAGCATGCCAACATGAAAGAAATTGGGAAGAGCAATCAGGAGGAAGAGGAGATGCAGATGTTTTTGTACTGGAACATACAGAAAAGACATTGCATATGGAGGCATATTCTATTTGCAAGTATTTATGCTGTGGAGCAGACATGTCTCCTATGGGAGATTTGAATGTTTCCAATCTATTTTGTTCAACATGGCAGCCAGTGTGTCTGTTGTGTCCTTTAAAATGGTTAGTGTGAATTTGGACCTAGATTTTTAAATTTTAATTGATTTTTGTTAATTTAAATTTGTATTTAAACAACATTTGTGGTCAGTTAAATTGCACAGCTGTGGAGTTACCACCATATGTGAGGCTATGATTTAGAATCTGGAAAGTCATGATCATGAAATTTTAGTCGATACTGAAGTGAATGGATTTCAACAGCTTAGAAAAGTGAGAATTGACTAAGAACACTTAAAAAGTTGTCTTTGAATAAGAAATGTAAGATTATATTGTAAGGGGTTAGAAGAAGGACCAAAATACAGAGGGCTGAGAATGTAGCTGGGTGTTGAAACAATTGATTCAGAATGTCCCTGGAAAGCCTCACCTGGCAGGAGGTGTTGGGTTAACATCTAAATGTGATTGGGGTTGTAAATTTCTTACGTTAGATTTAGGATAAACATTTTTTATTTATTTCTTGGTAGGAGAGGTTTGGAGGAGCTGGAGTAGTAGTGGGAGTGCTCATGTTCCTGTGGTTTAGGTGAGCTGAAGGACACTGGGCAGTTTTTACGGTTAGTTTCTATGATCTTCATCTGAAAACAGAAGTTGGAAGTGAGATCAGTAGCCTGTGATTTACTTTTCTCACTTATAAAATGGAATTAAAATAATATTTATTACTACACAGTGTTTTGCCTATAAACGTTTAAAATGCTTTTTGATTTTTAAAACTCAAGTATGTGATTGACCATATGCTTATGTGGGAGGTATGGGGATGTGCAGTACCTCCAACTTTTGCTCAGTATTGCCATGACCCTATAACATCTCGAAGTATTCTATTAGAGAAACTGGAAAGCATTGTATAAACTTGAATTGTAATGAGGTAGTGTGGTTTCATCAGAGTGACTCAGATTTGGAGGGGCAGACATTTGTTTTTTTCAGTCTCATATGTAGCTGCAGACTATTAACTGCCTCTTTCCTTTATGGGAAAAATAAGATTTCTTTCTAAACTAAATACAAGTAAAAGTCCTTTGAGTACTGTTGGGATCTATATTGTTATTTTCCTATATGAGGTTTGACTGTGTTTAAAGGTTGAGGCTACATTTGTGAAGTAGTTGTATCTTCTTTTAATGACTTTATCTTTTTAAAAAGAGCTAAATACTTATTCCTTCCTGCTCAAGAGCTGTGTGCCTGAGATCAATGTACTGCCCCAGCAGTTAGGCATCTTGTGCCCCTGCACAGGAGCACTCCCAGGCACCATGCATGCCACAGTCATGAGGTCAGAGACCACAAACTCAGTCACTGTTGCCCCATTTTTCTACTATGCATTACACTCTTTCTTAAATATAATTTAAAGAAGTTTACATATATTGACTCCTGAGTTTATATGAGCATTATTTAACAAAATTTAACATTATATCTAAAACATGAATTAAAGAAAGGCTGGGAGAGCTTTTAAGTTTCCTTTTGTGTGGCAAAGTGGTAAAATATTTTCATGTTTAACCTTTTAACAAATCCACCTCTCAATAACTTTTAGAAATACATTTAACAAATTTTACATATACTTTATTGATGACAGGTCCTATAATAGAACATTAAATGATAGATTTACCATTACAGACAAGTTAATTTGACAATAGCAGCTTGATAAATTTTCTACTTTAAAGGCTTGTATACCTGTAAAATATAAACACATTTAATATACAAAGAATAATGTTTAAGTATGTTACCCCATGGAATAAATTTGTAAGTTATTCAGATGTCTGTAACAAACACGTTTGAGTAATCCCATACATGTCAACTTTAATTCACTCATCTTATTATTAAAAAAACAAGATATCAGACAAGTGTAAATATAATAAGATGTCAGAGAAGTGTAAAGAGTATTTGTCATCTCTTTCCTGTTGAAGAAAATTCCTAGAAAAAGATGTTAGACATTTTATAAACATCAACTTTTTTTTTAGTTTGACCACCTAAAGATTTGTGAGTTAATTTTAAAGACATTTTACTTCTATTAGTTTACCCAATATAAATTGAACCTTTTTAAATCACATGAATTAAAACTATTTGGATCCATTTTTAAAATTTTAATTTTTATGCACGCTTATATTTAACACAAAAGCAAAGGCCTTGTAATGCTTATCTCCATTGCAATGTAACAGATGTTTGAAAATAATTCTAGAATTGGATAAACATAACTGATCAAAAATCATTAACCTAAGAATGAAGGATCAAAATTGTGAGCTCAAAAATATAGGATTTAAGAAAAACAAAAGTCCTAGAAGAAAAATGATAATGGTAGTTAATTATAGCATGAGAAAATGAGAAAGAGAGAAGAGGTGAAAGGGAGAGAAAAAAGTATTCTGAGTTGCAGCCCAGGAGAAATTTAAAAAGTACACTTTTTGCCTTGGTTTTGAGACTGGTTTCCCATTGAGCATTCTGGTTTCCTCCATTTACATTTCAATGTAAGCTTTGACTGAGATCTGGATCTGAAAGGGGCAAAAATGTTCTAGCAGAAACTTGATGCCTAGGGCATTTTAACCCTTTGTTCTGTTTAGTAATCAATTCAGGTTTGGATGCAGAAAATTGTGAAACAATTATCTCCCACTACTTGTGGGGAATGGGGCTGCTTTATTATACTCCATACTGGGATATGCCACTGATGGTTGGGTTGGTTACTCCCTCCACATTGGCGAATGCAGGACCTCATGGCAAGAGGACTAGGTGGGTTGGGCCGGGGAATGGAAGCAGAAACAGAACAGGGTAAAGGAGATGGAGAAGCAGGGGAAGATGAAGAAACAGGGGCTGTAGGGGCCTGAGCCTGCAGGAAGAACCAAGAAGCAAGAGAGAAGAAACTTGAAGATAAGGAATCCCTTTCCATATGCTCGCTTGCTCATGGAAGCTGTGTGCCATTACACAAGTGAATTTTTATGGCTTTAAGTTAGGGGTAGGGTGAAGGGTTCCAAGGCTTGAATCTGCCCGATTGGAGGACCCAGATCCCATGGTGGGGACTGATACAGCCGAGTCTGTGGCCAGGGCATCCAAGGCCAGAGTACTGGGCTGGAGATGAGGGGCAGTGCATTGTGTCATCACAAGAGCACCAATGTTTGTGCCGGGCAAAAGCTGAGAAGAGTTCAGGACCTGATATCAGAGATTTTGAGTGTGAGTGCAAGTGGGAGCATTACGATGAGTCTCAACCCTGAGAGAGAATCTCCACTATAAAAACAGAAATCCACCTGGTAGATAAGACTGACTATATAAGCCAGCCATAAATATAAATGTTGTGACTGGGGGTACCCCCACACCTCAGCTGCCTCAAAAGCCCCAGACATTCGATGGTTCCTTCTCAGGTGAGCAGAGGTGTGTTTAAGTGGTCTAGAGTTGGGACCTCTTTAAGGGAACTCACCAATCTGAAGTCTGGTGTTTCAAGCAAAAAGCTGAGCATCCAGGTGAATGGAAGGTGGGGCTGTGTCTGGGGGGTCAGTGGGGCATCAAATGGTTTTCCACCTGCTTAAGAGACAGTTTTAAGACACAGTGGAAGGACCCATCTGAGTCACAGCACCAATGTAAGGGATCCCACGAAAACCACACTGGACATGGGAAATCACATAAGGGAGTTTATCAAGCAAACGAAGTGTCACCCTGCAGGGTAAGAAAGAAAATGAGAGGAAATGAAAGGGAACGAGAAAGGTCACATGCTAGAGAGAGTGGAAAAGCGAGGAGGATGGAGAAAGTGAGTAGGAGAGAGAGAAGCATGAGAAAAGATGGTGGGGTAGCTACCTTGAAGCGGTTGAATTCTGCCAGGCTAACGGGACTAATAACAGAAGGATACTTGCAAGCTGACTGATGAACCAATAGCTAGCTAGTATGTTCACAGACTGATAGTATTTGGGAGGTGGGAAAATGGCTGCAACAGAAAGGGTGGGGGGAGCAGCTTTATACATTACAATAGTAAAGAGCCAATAAAAAAGACTGAGAAACATGCCATGAAAGCCGGGTTGAGAACTGTGACAATTGAGTGTACCCAAATAGTTAGGGGCAGAAGTCAGTGATCTCTTTAAAACAATAGATAAGACTAATGAAACCAAAGAGGATTCATTGTTTTAAAAGAATTTTTATATGTCAATGGACCTTTATTTTATTCATTTATTTATATGTGGTGCTGAGAATCAAACCCAGTGCCTCACACATGCTAGGCAAGTGGTCTACCACTGATCTAAAACCCTAGCCCTAGAAAGGGGATTCTATTGAAAATATCAACAAGATGGACAAAAACCCCAAACATAATATTAAAAAACCTGAAAAATAAAAATTGACACTGTCCAGCAGAGTCAATTTGGCATGGGAGACAAACGAACAGCGAGCCTCTTGAATTTGGAATGGTTTATTGCAGATTCAAGAAACCTGGGAACCAGAACATCGAACCTGGAACCCTGGCACTCAAGGAGAGCTGCCTTATATCCCCTCCAGGAGGTGAAGGATAGGGCTGACGGCAATTATGTGAAGATCAGGCGAGGAGTCAGCAGTCCAATCATGGTAAAGGTCAAAATGAGCAGGCACGATCAGGAGCACTAGAGAACACATATGCATGCATTGTATGCATGGACATAATTGAATATGGCCAATGACAAATCACCTGAGTGTGCTTATGTTAATTAACCTCCTCACTGCTGATGTGACCAAAACAACTTCTGGTTGACTGCCAGGCGCCATCTTGGCGTAGTCCACATGGCATAGCCCCCAACAATTCTCCCTTCATTATATGAAATGAAAAGGAAGCTGGCAGGGATCGTGTCTGTCTTAGGCCCAGGGAATCAACATCCTGTCCTTACCCATCATCAAAGGATACCAAGGCAGAGTTGACCCTTCTGTCTTAGGTTGGTACAGTATTTTCCCATGGTTACTCATCTTTGACTACCGATTCAGCATACTAAGCCGTATACTGGGAGATTGTCCTGCTCCAAGGGTGGCCATGGCCTGTTTTATGATCACATTATAAGCCTGTTGACTGGCTTTGCGGCATTTGTAGATGTAGAATAGAATTAACACAAGCATACCCAAGCTTATTAGTGTAGGACTTAAGAGTCCCCCAAATTTGGTGCCAAATTGTGCTAGTTTATCTAATGCTCCCACGATAAATCCTCCTGGTTTGACTTCCACCTTAGTGGCATTCATGGTAAGGATTTGTTGTCGAAGCCTTGTTACTAGCTCGTTGAATCTATCTGTCCATTGTTGTGCGATCTGCAAAAATAACTGTCTAGAGAAGTTCTCATTAAAAGTCACAAAAAGAAAAGGAAGAGCTAGGCACACAGAAGTATATGAAAAAAATATTTGTTTCACCCTCTCTACATATTTCAGTACTAACTCCATTAACCTTTTGATCAGTGCACTTCCCTTTATTTATAGACCCTTCTTAAAGTTGAGGCACCAACATGAGGGATTAGAAAGTGAGTTACACAGGATGAAAATAAGCAGCTTGCTTTACTGAGAAAAAGATGAAAACCATCTGAGTGTCTAAATCAGCTTATGAGGGACTATGGGTCCAGCCAATTCTAATTTGGAAATCGCCCAAGTGATGCAATCACTATCAGCAAAAATATTTGTTACTCCTTAAACTCTACAAGGGCTATGACAGCTGCTTCCATTTCCACCAACTGAGCAGATTTTTGAGATTTAATCTGAATAATAGTATCTTGGTGAGTAACTACTGCAGCAGTATCATTAGAAGAAACATTCAGGGACATAGGAAAGGATTGTGTCAAGGAACCATCTGAATTCGTGATCTAACATCATTCCCCTCTAAGTTTCCGTACATTTGTGAGCCCTGAGTCAAAGAGCCCTGTGTCCATTTCTTAAATGATTTGGTAACATCTTGCCCTCAACATTGTAAGGCCCCCAAAAAGGAAACCCCAACTCTGTCCCATGGATGGACGGCAGCCCCAATCAACCGCAGGAGGCGTCACTTGATGCAAACCGCAAGAGGTGTTTATTCCAGCGCGCTGGGACCCAACTCCAGGAGTCGAGTCCCTAGCAGAAAATCTTGTAGGTTTATAAAGGCAGAAACCACACATCGGGAGGGGTCACACATGAAAGGGGGAAAAGGGGGAACAAAGCTGCCAGAAAATTTCAAAGGGGGTCTGGGTTTGCTGACAACATGTTTCACAATGTTTTACAACAGGCTGTAGATTCTGGTCAATAGTTTCTGGTAATCCTACTGTTTGAGCACTATCTGGCTATCAGGCTCAATTTACTCTTTTACTCTCTGTTTGGGAACAGAGAACAGTTTTAAGGGCTTTGTTCCCATTACTGGGAGGGAAACCTTAGGGAGTTGAGATAAAACAGACAGCTTAAAAAAATGTCCATTCTTTCATTTCCCCATTTTCTTTTCTGGTAAGTTCTAATCATGGAACTTCTGTCTCTATATACTCTTCTCCAAAGCTATTTCCTTGGCGGAGGGACTGGTATTGTTGCCTAAGCATTAGTACCTGTACAGCACTTACTCTTTCCCTGATGAAGGTGACTAGGTGATTTCAGGCAGGCAAGAGCCCAGGGGGCGGGCCACCAATTAGCAGCCCCTTGTTTGCAGCCCTTGGTAAACAGTCCTTGATAAAGGCAGGTAAATTTGTTAATCAATGGGCTCCGGAGATCCTTGACATTCCATTCTTCCAGGGGCAGTCTCCAACTTCCAGAGGCAGATGATTTTATGGCCATTTCCTCAATTTGACCTGATCCCCTATTTCTACACTAACTACCTGTTCCCAATTCTGGCTTCATTCCCCCCTCTAATCTCAGGAACTCCATGCTGCTGGGGAAGGAGGTCGATGACCGCTCTAGCTTCTTCGAGCTGGAAGTGGGTGGCGTGGGGCAAGCAGCTTGGAATTCCTTTTCTAAAAATCAGGTCAATCAAGGGGTCCCAGGAAGAAGCCTGGTTGGGGAAGAGCAGTTTGTAAAGTCATCTGGGGGCGGCTGCTTCTATGATAGAAGAACAAAAAGACATGAGTACTGAAATGAGATTAGCACAAAGTAAATGTTGCAGCATCTGAAACATGCCACTGAGTATCATGAAAATGACAGAAGTTAGTCTCTCACCAGGATGTGGAAGAACTGAGAAATTGTTCCCATAACTAGGGCTAGCAAAGGCTGGAGAGAACAAGGCCTTTATTTGGGGACTTTAACATTGCCATAGATGTCCCCAAAAAATATAGTTAAGCTACTTAATGTCATCTGATTTTGTAAAATATCCCTTTATTGGTATAACCTGTGTTTAGTAGAGATCTCTATACTTCTGTTACTTAGGAATAGATAATCATACTAGCAAACATAGATTAAGTCTACCTGTGTAGCTTAGGAAGGTCTTAAACTGACTAAAAACTTCTGACTCTGGCAGTTTCTCTTAATAGTTATGAGGCACATTTGCTGAAGAATCTTTCTTTCATTTGTAGCTTCCAGCCTTTATTCTAGTGGGCTAATACAAGTGTACATCTTAAGTTACATTTAATTATTATTTCCTTTAAATGCCCAAGAATGGCTATATTTTGGTTTTAACTGTTTTGCTGGGTATCTAAGATCAAGCTGGTCAAATTGACCTGGTTTCTGTCTTGTTAAAGAGTCAGCTGAGTTCCCACAGGGGTCACTCATACAGAACTTAAGAGCGGCTCCTTAGCTCCACCAGTGACTTTGATTAGGCAGGGTCTCTTGATGAGGTGACTTCCTTTAGAAACATCAAGGGATGTTTCCCCTTTTCCATGACCCTCCTCTGCAGCAGATGCACTGGATAATTTTTCATCCTCTAGTCTCAACAATCTCCTTGATCAGGAGGTTGTGTGACCCAGAGTTGCAACGCTCCTTAGAGAAGTTCTCTTACTCCCTGGGTTCAGGCTAACGTTGAGGGCAAGACCCAAATATGGACTTTTCTTGACCTCTGTATTTAACTCCAATTTCTAAGTTTGATCTTAATTATCCAGCAAGCCAGTCTCACCAGTCATAAATTAAGAGTAATGGGCTTTAACTTTAATGTCCATAACTTTACAGTTATTTACCCTTTTATCTAACTGGAGTCTGCATTAGTACTGGAAGTTACCACTATCTATTCTATAGGTGATGGCTTATTATCACAAGTTACCTAGGTTGTTTGTTCTTGGAGCAGCTACTTCTGCAAAACATTAACAGGTAACAGTTTTACAAAATGAAATTAGCAAGAGTAAAAATATATTCAGCTTGTATAATAGCTATCTTGAATTTTGATTGAGAACTACATTCTATCCCCTATTTGAGATCACAGTACTTTTACAACAAGAACCAATCTTTTGACTATAACTTTAAATAAGCTGAAGTCTGGCTTATTTTGGAGCTATTCTACACACAGTGAGGTGGGAGGCAGAGCCTTATCTCAGGTAAGGTGTGGCTCTTTACAGATCTTAAGTGTTCTAATTCTGATGTTGATCTTTGCTTCTTTTCCTTAAATACCATTAAGTAGTTTACATATACTGTTTCCTGAGTCTATATAAACTTTATAATTAACACAATTTAACATAGTATCTAAAACATGAATCAAAGAAAGGCTGAGAGAGCTTTTAACTTTCCTTTTGTGTGATTAAGTGGCAAAATGTTTTCATGTTTCTTTCATATTTCACAATATTAACCTTTAAACAAATCAGACTCTAATGTTTAGAAATACATTTACACTTGAAATTCTTTATCTCAGTGTAAAAAGTAACAAATTTTACACATACCCTATTGATAGCAGGTCCTATAATAGAACATTAAATGATAGAAATAAATCCCCAATAAAATTTACTCTTTATAAGTTTAAGATTACCATTACAGACAAGTTTAATCTGGAGAATAGCAGAGCTTAATAAATTCCTTGCTTTAAAAACTTGTGGTCCTGAAAAATATGAATACATTTAATATACAACTAGTGACCATTTCACAAATACCTTGACACTTTTATCTTACCAAATTGGGTTTTTAAAGAGAAATGTAGACTCTGTAACAAAGTACAATACTCTATAATAGTTGTTTAACCATAATTGTATACGCCCCAATTTTTAAGACTAATTGTTCTAAAGAATAAACTTAATAGACACAAAGTTAAGAGTAAATTAGTGTTTCAAATCCTTGTCATTTTACCATGTCATTCTACCATATAGATTAAACTTTGGTTTATATCAGAACGTTAGTATTTCACCTTAGGAAAAACCTTCAATAGTTTTAGCTGTCTCACATACATATAACCAACTTAGTTACACACAAACTTGTTGAAACTTGCCCTTTACTTACACAGACTTTCTTAGCTCTTACTTAGACCCTCATGTATTTCATCACACAAGCACTTTCTTACCCAGAAACATTTCCTTTTTCCTTTTACTAAATATATTTCCATACCCAGAACCTTTTATTTTCTCTTTCCTATTCGTTGTCCCCTTTTTGTTCACATGCTGCAACAACTCTTATGAAATTTCTGAATTTAGATAAATTACTCTATTTTAATAAGATTAAATATTCTGTTGTTTATAGTACTCTAATTGAAACACAGTTGAAACTTTTGGGACCCTTTGTATATAGAATTGCACTTGTTAGGACATAACTCTTAGTAACCTTGTTTTAAGTTTAGTGATGACACAAAGCAAGTTTAAACCCTTTTATTTACCAACCTATGAAAACACCAATAATGTTTAAGTATGATACCCCATGGAATTTAAGGAGTTAAAAGTACTCGATGTTATTTAACAATTAGCATTTTAACTTTGTAAATTAATCAGATGTCTCTACAAACACATTAGAGTAATCCCATACATGTTAACTCTAATTCACTTATTCTGTAAAAAAAACCAAGATATCAGACAAGTGTCCTGAATAGTATTTGCTGTCTCTTCCCTGTTGAAGAAAAGTCCTAGAAACAATTGATATTAGACATTTTAACATCAATATTTTATTAGCTTAACCACCTAGAGACTTGTGAGTTATTTTCAAAGACATTTTACTCTTATTAGTTTACCCAATTTGAACCTTTTTTAAATCACGTGAATTAAAAGTATCTGGATTCATTTTTAAATTTTAATTTTAGGAGCGCTCAGTTTTGATACAGACAAAACATGACATCAGACAGCACAACATACAAATAACACAAAATCAAGCCCTTGTAACTTTATAGGTGAATCTCCATTGCAGTGTAACAGATGTTCAAAAACTCTAGTTGAATAAAAAATAGAACTGATCAAAAAATCATGAGCTCAAAAAAAACATATAATTAAAAATATAGCATTTACTTTGCTGGAGTTTTAAAGACTCTTTTTATCTTTTCTTTCCCTGGGTTTGAGACTGGTCTCCTACTGAGCCTTTAGGCTTCTTTTATTTATATTTCAATGTAAGCCTTGACTGAGATCTGGACGGATCTAACAGGTTTTTAACAGAAACTCTGTGTCTAAGTCATTTTAGCCATCTCATCCAGACAGGTTGGATGTTAAAATTATGAGACCTTATTTTTCATTACTTTTGAGACTGAAGCTACTTTGCTAAGTTACCCTTCAGGGCTGTCGGGAGGGGGAGTCCAGAGAAGGAACCTTTGGGGTCCACCCGAGAGTAGCCCGGGCCGAGAACCCCCCAGTTCTTCCAACCCTTCCTCCACCTCCACCACAAACACACAACAGAACCAGATACAGACGGGCGCCAATCTCTGATCCACCAATTGAACCCCATTAGCGCCCTTACCGACGGAGACTACCAGGCGTCCCTGGCTCTCCTTCCACCCTTAGGGCGTCCCCCAGGGCTGCAACCTGTGGCCCCCCAGGCACGTCTGCCGGCCACTGTCCGGCCACTCTCACGAGTCACCGAACGGTTGCCACCGAAACCGAAAGCGCGCTCACAGAACCAGACCAACTAACAAAACACAAGACAAAGACAGACAACTTCGGGGTACCCCTTCTTACCTCCAAGGTCGACTCCGCGGATGAGGGGGGCCATCTTATCCCGGACGAGCCCCCAAATGTAAGGCCCCCAAAAAGGAAACCCCAACTCTGTCCCATGGATGGACGGCAGCCCCAATCAACCGCAGGAGGCGTCACTTGATGCAAACCGCAAGAGGTGTTTATTCCAGCGCGCTGGGACCCAACTCCAGGAGTCGAGTCCCTAGCAGAAAATCTTGTAGGTTTATAAAGGCAGAAACCACACATCGGGAGGGGTCACACATGAAAGGGGGAAAAGGGGGAACAAAGCTGCCAGAAAATTTCAAAGGGGGTCTGGGTTTGCTGACAACATGTTTCACAATGTTTTACAACAGGCTGTAGATTCTGGTCAATAGTTTCTGGTAATCCTACTGTTTGAGCACTATCTGGCTATCAGGCTCAATTTACTCTTTTACTCTCTGTTTGGGAACAGAGAACAGCTTTAAGGGCTTTGTTCCCATTACTGGGAGGGAAACCTTAGGGAGTTGAGATAAAACAGACAGCTTAAAAAAATGTCCATTCTTTCAACATTAATAACTAATCTGCACTTGTTAGTCCAATGTTTTCTTTTTCTGCATTTTGGGCAAAGACCTGGGGCATGAGGTGTAACAGATTTTACTGTAGTTATCTCTTGTCTTTTGTTAGGGCATTGTCTCTTTGCCACTGTATATATCTGTGCATACACTCCAGGATCATATTGATTTTGAGTATCTATTGAAGCGTATTGGCCTTCTCTTATTCAACATTTCTACCAGGAAACCTTGCTACTGCATTTCAGCAAGCAGTTTCAACAGCTATTTCCTGCCACTGAGCTCTCCAATTCAGATATTGTCCTCCAGATAACAGTTTTGCATAGCTGTTTCCAATCAGTCGTAACTGCCTCTTTAAAGTTTTTACAGGCAGGTTCCATGAATTTTGGGGTTCTTCATATCAGATTTATCTTTCTCCTAATCTTTTTCACTTGTTCTTAAACTTTCTGTGTAATTGTTTTCTAAGTCACTACCATGCAATTAATCCTCACTTTGTTCTCTTTAACAGTTCTTTTCTGTTGCTATTAGATCCTGTTTATGAAGATCTCCTTGTGGCACACTGAGCAGCTTTTTCTCTATAAACCCTGGGCTTATTTCTGCTAGAGGTTGAACATATGATTGTGCAGTGGTTTCCTTATTTTTTAAATTCCTCCCCAGTGTTTTCTTCCTCCCCAGAACTTTCCTGTCTTTGGCTACCCCAGTTAACTTCCTCTTTAATCTCTTCCAGCACTTCTCCTCATAATATATTTTTCACACCTCCTTTTTGAATTATCCTTTCAGACTGATTTTGTGATATTTCTGAACCCATCTTTTACTGTACAAAGGCCACACTAAGAGCAGTAGAAACACACAAACAATACAAAATACACACATTCCAGAGAAACACACTCATTTACTATAGGATGTCCTTTTGCTGTCTCTTGGGACAGCCTTCTGTTATGTTCCCTCACCAGGGGAGCCTTCTGTTAAACCTTTTTTGCTGTCTCTCAGGACAGCCTTCCATTAACTTGAATTTGACAAACACACAAGCAACACAAAGTACATGCATTTTTGCACTTCACTGTCATGTACTTTGTGACCTTTCCTACTATCCCTCACCCTTAAACTGCTCTGGCCAGAGACTCCTGCGAGGTTTCTACTTTCCCTGCTGTACCTATTCCTGGAGGTGGACTTTGAATTTTCCCTTGCCCTATTCCTGTGAGGCTCCTCAGTTTACTTTCCCCACCATTCCAATTTCCTTTTTTCCCCATACGATTTCCTTTCTCCCTGTATGGGCCACCATTTGCCGCCACCCTTGGCAACAATCCCGTAGATATTTGTTTCTGCCTGCAGCAACAATTGTGTGGGTATTTATCAGAGGCAGACTGGAAATAAACTACTTCTATTTCTGTGCTGCTTCCTTCCTTGCTTGCTTTTTTAGAGTAAGAGAGGCTTCTTTGAGAGGAAGAGAGACTTTGCTTAGAGGAAGAGAGACTTTGCTTTTAGAGGAAGTTTTAGAGAAAGAGAGGCTTGGTATGCTTATCAGAGATCTATTTCTTCTTAGAGTTCTGTTGCTTCTTCTTAGAGGTAGGTCCCACATCCTGTGAACTAGGTGCTATCTGAGGTGCTTCTTAGTGGTGCATCCCATGTACTGCGATCTGAGCTGCTTCTTCTCTCTTCTAGCTGCTTCTTCTCTCTGCTAGCTGCTGCTTCTCTCTGCTAGCTGCTTCTTTCTGCTAGCTGCTTCTTTTTTCCTTCTACCTCCTGCCAGATTATATTCCCTCCAGGAGGTGGAGGGCGGGGCCACGCAAGTTGAGATCAAGCTAGGAGCCAGCTGCCCAATCATTGTAAAGGTCAAAATGAGCAGGAACAATCAGGAGCACTCGAGAACACATGTGCATGCATTATATGTATGGACTTAATTGAATACGGCCAATGACAAACCACCTGAATGTGCTTATGTTAATTAACCTCCTCACTGCTGATGTGACCAAAACAACTTCTGGCTGGCTGCCAGGTGCCTTCTTGGAGTAGTCCACATGGCATAGCCCCCAACAAAAAAATATAAGGCCTGCTCGCCTCTATTGTTCACTCCAAGTCAATGGGAATAGTGGTTAGGAGCATAAAAAAAGAGTATAAATTATAGTTGAAGAATTTGAAAACACAGTTGAAATAGATAACATTTTAGAAAAAATTAAAACTTTAAAGCACCAGAAAAGAAAAAGAACCTTGAATAAACCAAAAACCACTGAATAAATTGAACCAGTAATTAAGACAGCCCCTAACCCCTTCCAAAGCAAGAAGTTGGGCAATTTAGTATAGATAAATTTTAGTCATGGCTTAAAACTAGGTGTTGCTGCTTATTAGCTGTGACCATTATGTAATCAGAACTTTAACTCCCTGCTCATTTGTATCCTCTAGATATCAATTGAAATGACAACCCTTGATAAGCAAGAAAGCACATATAAAAATAATTTACTGAAATAGTGTGAACAGTGCAAAAGTATATTTACTTGTTCTACAGATATTTATTGTACTTCTAACAGGTGTCAGCCTTTACAGTTTGATATTTAGTGCTGAAGTTTAATATTTAAACTTATTCTGGACTAAATAGGAATTAAGCTACAAGACAGTATAGGAAATCATTTTGACATATATGATCCTAGGCAATAAAACATCTAGGTGCAGTCAGGTATTAACAGGAGGCCTTTACTTCAGCTTGTTCATTTGGGAGCACAGATGATGGATTTGCTTTACAACTGAAACTTGTCACTAAAATGTACACTTTTTTATCTTGCTATTATCATCTTAGTTGCTAGCAATACAGAAATTATCTCTACACTAAGTTTTTTTTTCTTATGAGTCATCTTTCTAATAAATTTGATATTATTTATCAATGAAAATATTTTTTCAGGAGCTGGGTTTAGAGCTCAGTTGTAGAGGGCTTGTGTAGCATGTGTGGGGCACTGGGTTCAATTTTCAGTACCATGTATAAACAAATAAATATGCATTGACAACTAAAACAAAAAAAAAAACAAACTTTGTGCACAATGAAACAAATGCATTCTGCTATCATGTGTAACTAAGTAGAACCAATAAAAATATTTTAAAAATACATTTTCAACTCTAAAGGAGATATTTCTTCTAAATATTTTAAGATAACAATCCTCATTTTTAGTTTACTGAGAAACATCTTTGTAGTGCTCTGGAAAACTGATGACAAATTCCAAAATATAGTATTAGAAATTATGGATTTATAAAGAGTCTGACAATATTTTTCCTCAATATTTAAAGCAGATCAACATTCCTAGAACCTTTTAAAATGAGTATTTGAATATGCTTTAGTAGCATCTAAATTATGTACTTTTTTCTACTAGCCTGTCATATAGAACAATTAAGTACATTATATGTGCTTTATTTTTCTTTGCCATAAGTAATCCTTCAATTGTCATCTGTAAATCATTCTATAAAGTGGATTGACAATTGATCCATTACAGTGTTGATGAGAGAACCAAACTTCTGTGGTGTGTTTGGGAATGTAAGGAACCCCATTTTTTCCCCAGGAAATTTGATATAATTACTTTAAAATTTTTGCCCCCTGCAGGTTTCCACACTGCTTGTCAGTCACATGTCACTGCCAATCATATCTGGAAAGAGCTGCTTCTCCAGAACTGCTTTCTTTGACCTCTCAAAAATTCTGATGCAGTTTGGCTGAAATGAAAGGCTCATTGACTGATTAAGTTTGTCCCCCTGAGCTAGTTTACCTGTGTCAAAAGAAGGACATTGTGAAACTATCTGTCCATTTGGTTTTCAATTTTCATAAGATGAATAGGCTACATTTTTGTTGGCATTTTAAAAACTTTTTATATATTCAAGTATATATAAAAATCCATTTTGCATTAAGTAAATTTTAATGTTTTTGTTTTTTATATGCTCTTAGCTCTTAAGAATTGGACACTGTTGTTGACAGTGAAGAACTTTTCTTAATGTTTTCAGTGGAACTAATAAGAAAATGAACGTCTTTTCTCTATAATTCTGCATATGCTGAATTGTGCTTGTATACACACTATAACCAGCTGTACATTCCTTTGCATTCAATTTTATGTAAAATATTTGTATACTTTTAGTATACAAATCCAGGTCAAATCCAGGAAATGAAGGCCATGAAGGCCATCTGTCTCTGGAAGTTGTAGACTGACCCTGGGAGAATGAAACATTAAGGATCTCCAGAGCTCATTGATTACCAAATTTACCTGCCCTTACCAAGGGCTGCACGCAAGGAGCTGCTAATTAATGCTCCCGGGGCCCTTGCCTGGCTGAATCACTTTGGCCCTCCCCCTGCCCCATCTGCTTCTCACTTTTTACATCTCATCTGCAAAACTAGACCTAGTCACTAGGCAGGAAGAAGAGATAAGAGGGGACAGAACTGGAGAACAAAAGAGACCTGAACCTATAAAAGATGTAGGGTGTGCTAATTTCTTTGGGACTTTAGAACATCAGCCATGGTCCCCTTCTACCTCCAGGGAGAAGTCTGTATTATTACCTTTAAATAAAACCTGCTTAATATGCTTGCCATGGCGTGCTTCTCTAGTGTTCAAACTTCAACATTAGAAGGAGCAGAACTCATCACCAGTAAATGGTGGTATCAATTCTACACAAGCCAATTTTATCATTAATGAAAATGACTATATTGTAATTCCTAGACCTCTGATTTTTACTGGTCATGAAAAAAGGGTAGAATTTTCACAAGGATCAAGAAAAATTTACAGTATAAAGACTCAATCTGAATTGACCCTCACTTACTTGAAACCCTAAGTGTATTTACTACATAATAAAATAAATAAATAACCAAAGCAACAACGTTGATTATATTATCCCATGGAAAATCAGAATTTATTTTTTCTCTCTGTTTTTTTTTTTTTTTTTTTCTTTTCTTCTTTTTTTGGTACTGGAGATTTAACCCAGGGACACTTTACAACTGAGCTATTGAAAGAATGGACATTTTTTAAAGCTGCCTGTTTTATTTCAACTCCCTAAGTTCTCCCTCCCAGTTATGGGACCAAAGCCCTTAAAGCTGCTCCAGGATATAAGATTACCAGAAACTGTTGACCAGAATCTACACCCTGTTGTAAAACATGTTGTATGTTATCAGCAAACCCTGACCCCTTTTGGAATTTCCCGGCGGCTTTGTTCCCCTTTTCCCCTTCCGTGTGTGACCCCACCCGATGTGTGGTTTCTGCCTTTATAAACTTGTAAGATTTTCTGCTAGGGACTCAACTCCGACTCCTGCGTGAGTCACGAGTTGGGTCCCAGCACGCTAGAATAAAAGCCACTTGCTGTATGCATCAAGTGACGCCTCCTGTGGTTGATTGGAGTTGCCGTCAATCCGTGGGACAGAATTAGGATCTCCTTTTTGGGGGTCTTACATTTGTGGGCTCGTCCGGGATCTGACGGCCCCCATCATCTATGGAGTCGACCTTGGAGGTAAGAAGGGGGACCCTGAGGTTGTCTGTCTTTGTCTTGTGTTTTGTTAGTTGGTCTGGTCCTGTGACTGCCCTTTCGGTTTGGCAGCTGTTTGGCGACTCCTGAGAGTGGCCGAACAGTGGTCAGTAGTCATGCCTGGAGGGCCACAGGTTGCAGCCCTGGAGGACGCCCAAGGGTGGAGGAGAGCCAGGGATGCCTGGTAGTCTCCTACAGTAAGGGTGCTGATCAGGTTCAATTGTTGGATTAGAGATTGTTAAGATCGCGCCTGTCTGATTCTGTTGCGTGTTTGTGGTGGACAAGGTAGGGTAAGTGGGTCCGTAGCATTTTTGTTGTTTGTTTCTAACAACGTATGAACTGATGATGGGACAGACTGTGACAACCCCTCTTAGTCTGATATTAGACCATTGGGCTGAAATTAAGGGAAGAGGTCACGACCTACCAGTAGAGATCAAGAAAGGCCCATGGTGGACCTTCTGCTCCTCAGAATGGCCTGCTTTTAATGTAGGATGGCCAGCAGAAAGGACCTTTAATCTATCTGTCATTCTTGCTGTTAAAGAGATTGTTTTTCAGAAGGAACCTGGAGCCCATCTGAATCAGCAGCCCTACATTGTGGTCTGGCAGGATCTGGTGCAAAATCCACCCCCCTGGATTCGACCTTGGGTTGCAAAACCCAAGCCCTGGCCAGCCACACAAATCCTAGCTGCCAATCTCTCAGTTATGGGGGAAATCCAGTCACTCAGACACCCCCAAGAAGATTTATCCTGAAACACATGCTGACCACCTTCTCCTTGACTCACCTCCCCCATACCCTCCTGCCTCAGTCCCTGTAGGGGGTCCGGAAGAGCCAAAAGAACTGCCAGCCCCTGCAGTTCTGCTCCCCCTAAGGAGTCTCTGCCAGGGTCCATGCAGGGCACCATGGGACCTGCACGGGGTACCAGGAGCTGCCGCGGAATAACTCCCGACACCCCCATTGCCCTTCCCCTAAGGGCTTATGGGCCCCCTCCAGTGGCAACTGATGGTGGACAACTCCTCTTCAGCCCCACCAGTACAGGCCTTCTTCCTCTGCAGACTTGTATAGCTGGAAAACTAATTATCCTCCCTTTTCAGAGGACCCCAAGTGCTTAACCGGGCTGGTGGCGTCTTTAATGTTCTCTCATCAGCCCAAATGGGATGATTGCCAGCAGCTACTGCAGACCCTTTTCACTAATGAGGAAAGGGAGATGATTTTATTGGAGGCAAGGAAGAATGGACCAGGAGCACATGGACGACCCACTCAGCTCCTCAACATCATTGAGACTGCCTTCCCCCTCTCCAGGCCTGAATGGGATTTCAACATGGCAGAAGGTAGGGAGCGACTGACAGTCTATTGCCAGACTCTAGTGGCCGGCCTCCGTGGGGCAGCAAGACAACCCAATAATTTGGCTAAGGTAAGAGAGGTTATCCAGGGGGCCATGGAATACCCGTCAGTATTTCTTGAGCACTTAAAGGAAGCTTTCAGGCGCTACACCCCATTTGACCCTACCTCTGAGGGGCAAAGGGCTTCCGTGGTCATGGCTTTTATAGGGCAGTCAGCAATAGATATTAAGAGAAAGTTGCAGAGAATAGAAGGGTTACAAGATTATACCCTACAGGATTTAGTTAAGGAGGCAGAGAAAGTGTATCATAAGAGGGAAACTGAGGAAGAGAAGGAGCAAAGGAAAGAAAAGGAGAGAGAGGTAAGAGAAAACAAAAGGGATCATAAGCAGGAGAAGAACCTAACATGGATTTTGGCTACAGTAGTAGGTGAGAAAGGCCAGGAACAAACACAAGGCAGGGTAAAAAAAAAGGGTCAGGTAACCTGGGCAACCGCACTCCATTACACAAGGATCAGTCTGCCTACTGCAAGGAGAGAGGTCACTGTGCTAGAGAGTGTCCTAAGAAGAAGACCAGGCCCTCCATGAAAGTATTAGCCCTAGTAGAAGAAGAAGATTAGCGGGGACAGGGCTCAGTATCCCTCCCCGATCCTAGGGTAACACTAGAGGTGGAGAGGAAGCCAGTTGAGTTCTTAGTAGATACTGGGTCTCAACACTCAGTACTACTCGAACTGTCTGGGCTCATCTCCCACAAGAAATCATGGATCATAGGAGCTACAGGGCACCAGCAGTACTCATGGACTACCCGAAGAACAGTAGACTTAGAAAGGAGACGAGTAACCCACTTGTTTCTAGTCATCCCCAAGTGCCCTGCGCCTCTACTTGTGAGAGATCTCCTAACCAAAATGGGAGCTCAGATTACCTTCACCCCTGATGTCCCAGAGGTGACCCGAAGCAAGAGAATAACTAGTGCCCTGACTATGCACCTAGATGATGAACATAGACTTTTTGAGAGACAGGGAACAAAAATATGTCACCTAAATAAGTGGTTGAACAGGTATCCAGGGGTGTGGGCCAAAAGGGCTAGAACAGGACTAGCTGCAGAAAGACCACCCATAGTTATAGAGCTTAAGGCCACATCTACTCCTGTGGCTATACGTCAATACCCTATGACTAAACAGGCCCCAGAAGGAATTAGGCCCCCCCCATATCCAGCGCCTCCTTCAGCAAGGTATTCTATTGAAGTGTCACCATGGAACACTCCCCTGTTACCTGTTAAAGCCTGGCCCAGGAGACTATCACCCAGTACAGGACTTAAGAGAAGTAAACAAGCGAGTACAGGACATCCACTCCACTGTACCTAACCCTTACAGCTTGCTGAGCTCTCTTCCCCTGGATCATATTTGGAATACTGTCTTGGACTTAAAGAACACTTTCTTCTGCCTGTGACTACACCTTCCAGCCAAAACATCTTCTCATTCAAGTGGAGGGACCCTGACTCTGGGACAACAGGACAATTGACTTGGAACCAATTAACCCAGGGGTTCAAGAATTCCCGACCCTCTTTGATGAAGCTCTCCTCCAAGATCAGCCCACTTCCATGCCAGCCATCCACAGGTAACACTTCTGCAGTATGTAGATGACTTACTACTGGCCGGGGCCACAGAGGAGGAATGCCAATGGGGCACAGGACTACTGCTAGAAGAACTTGCCCGCTTAGGATATCGGGCCTCTGCCAAGAAGGCCCAGATCTGCCAAAAGGAGGTAACGTGCCTGGGGTACGCCCTCAAATGGGGGCAGAGATGGCTAACAGAGGCCAGAAAACAAACTGTGACTCAAATACCCATTCCTCCCTCACCCCGCCAGATGCAAGAATTTTTAGGGACTGCGGGGTTTTATTGGTGGATCCCCGGGTTCACTACCCTGGCAGCTCCCCTCTATCCTCTGAATAGAGAGGGTACCTCATTTGAGTGGGGTAATGACCAGCAACAGGCCTTTGATGACATCAAGAAGGCATTACTGTCTGCCCCAGCCCTGGCATTGCCAGATGTAGCAAAGCCCTTCATCCTATTTGTGGATGAGAGGAAGGGAGTAGCCCAAGGGGTGCTGACCCAGCCTCTAGGGCCATGGAAGAGGCTGGTAGCCTACCTCTCCAAGAAGCTAGACCCTGTTGCTAGTGGCTGGCCTGCCTGTCTGAGGTCTGTGGCAGCAGTTGCAGTATTGGTGAAAGATGCTGACAAATTAACTATGAGACAAAAGCTAAAAGTGTAAGTGTTTCTTTTTCTCCATATCCTCTCCAGCATCTATTATTTTTCTTCATGAATGCCATTCTGACTGATGTGCAATGAAATATCAGTGTAGTTTTGATTTACATTTCTCTAATTACTAATGATTTTGAACATATTTCCATTTATATTTTTTTGTCATTTGTATTTCTTCTTTTGAGAAGCGTCTGTTTAATTCACTTGCCTATTGATTAATTAGGTAATTGGATTTTTGAAAGTTAATCTTCTGTTGTTCCTTGTTACCATTCTCTTTTCCCTTTGTTACTACAAATGAAAGGGAATTGAGAAAACCAGTAGTACAGTAAGCACTCTTGTTTTCAAGTGAAAGAAAATCAACTCAAACTAACATAGACAAGGTGGGGGCAGTGTTTTCTTTTTCAGGTGATAACCCTGAGTGTAGTTCTAAATGCAGGCACAGCTGGCTTCAGTAATGCCTTTTTTTTCTTGTCTATTCACCTCTTAGTTTCCATCCTATTTTCTGGCCTCCTCCATAAATACAAGATGGCAGTAATCTTTTCATGCTCATCTCCTACCAGTCATTTGTTGGCCTCTGAAAGAGCCTGTGTGGACCAGTTCAAGCCAACTTGGCAAGCTGTGTTTCCTTGTTCAGGGGGTTTCTATACTCTGATTTCTTAGACTTGGTCATCATCCCACTTCACCCAATATAGGGTGAAATGCAGAGGAAGGATCCCAAGAAAAACCAGGAGTTACTTCTGGAAAAAGAGAAAACAGATACTTGAGACAGATAAAAATATTCTGGGCAGATACCCCTGCTGTTACCAGTGTGGCCAAACATTCAGTTCCAGTGAGGGGCAAAAGGGGATTGGGATATCTAGATTCACAAAGATTTTGAAAATCACACTGTGATAAACTGGAGCTCTGCTCTCTGATGGAGATGTAGATCTAAAGAGTTATACCACAATCCTTATTTATATATGTCTCATTATCAGGTTATGACTATGAAACCATTTTTCTCTGTATTCAGGAAAGTTACACAAACTAGGACATCTAAGTAGCTTTTTCACAGTTGCAATCCACAGTTGCAATGTTTAATGTTAGAAGTTTGTGTATCTCTCAAGGAAATCCATTGCTAAAAGTCATTCTAAAGTGGGCAGCCACAGGAGACGTGGAGTTAGTGAAATATTGTGGTTGTCTAGCATAAAAAAATTTTCTTCCCAGGAATTATAAGCCTGAGATCAAGATCAGAATTGATAGGTCTCTTACACAGAGCCTCCTCATGCAGGACATTGCCAAAGCAGCATTCCAGCATCTTGTGCCCTTATACAGAATTATTCTCAGGCACTAGGCATGCCACAACCATGAGGTCATCAGAAACCCCAATCTTAGTCACTGCTCTCTCATTCTCTGCCACCACTTTCCACACTCCCCTCTTATCTGCAGGAGAATAACTAACTACACCACAGAGCTGGGAGGTCTCTATGTCAGCTCATGGCACTCTCAAAGAATGCAGGTATCAGGACATCCCCACTTCAGAGATGAGGAGATCAGATCTCAGAATGTGTTAAACTTCCTTCCCAAGGCCACTGGTCTTGGAAGTGGTAGAACTAGAACATAAAAACAAATCCAGTCTACAAAGTTGTGTTTTAAAACATTGTTGGTCTATCACCTAACTAATAGTCTCTCTGAGGTAAAAAACAAAACAAAAAAAAATTATAATAGACCTTGAGAAAGAAAAGGGGAATCAGAAAGGATAAAGACTCCCTGATAGCACCTCACAGAGGCCCTGCATCAGTCAGTTTGAGGCTGAGTTTGGAAGACTTCCTGTCTGCTCACATTTTCTAGTTTTTTCCACACATATTTACTTCCACATTGCATTTGTAATTTTTGCACTTGAGTTATTTTTTGTTAACTTATTTTTATTAAGTTACCTTACCTCTTATACTTACAAAAATTATTTAAAATCTCAGTGGTTTATGGCAATTTTCAATAAAAATGAGTATCATTTGCCCCAAATAAAAATTGACTTCAAATCCTATAGAACTACCAAATTAATTACCAGTCATATGTGCACCATTCAAAATTGTTCATCTCAGGCAGGGTCTTCAGACTCAGTTTGGAGAATTGGAGTTACTGGGTAACACCAGAACACAAAATGACCCCTGTGCTCTTCTGCCACAAGCAGTTATCCAGGCACTCATTCAATCTCCATTGCACTCTGAGAGTGGCCAGGAGGCTAGGAAGATATCCCACCCCAAATGTAGTGAAGTTCATACACTTCAAAACCGGATTCCTGGTTCTGGTAACTGCATCCTTAGTTTCCAACCACATATCCTTTTAAATGTGATATAATTCAGAGGTCATGGTTCCTTCCAGCACCTTCGTTGCTGACCATTGAGTCATGTCATAACTCCCAATTTAACTATTCTGAGATTATTGCTTGTTAAGTGATCTAGGAAGAAAAAACCAGGTTTGTACAGTGTCCCCAGGAAGTAGGGCAGTACTAGGCTGAGCAGTCACATCTCTTCCCACTGTCCTCCCATCCATCTGCTTCTCAAATATCTGCCAGAGGCCAAGCTCCACGGAAGAACAGAAGAGACATTGAAGGAAACAATGACATTAGAGAGCATGCAGAAAAATTCCCTCAGTTTACAGAGAAGCAAGCCAGCCCTGAGGTCCTTTGTCTCCCCATCTTGCACAACCAGCTGGGGCACAGCTATACTGACTCAATGTCCCCAGAATCCTGGCACATGTTTACCATTTATTCAACTGAAAATATTTCCACCACAAATTACATTGGGCTCCTAGATCCAAGGACACATTATTAACCCTTCAGTCTAGAATAATCTAGTCTCTGTAATATGAAAATTTAGTCACAATGGTATTCTCTCACCTTGGAGGTTAATCACATGATCTGCTCGACTCTAATGATCCTATAGAAATAGAATCACAGGCTTGGGTCACCTAAAAATAACTAAAAAGCCCACCTACCCCACCCTCCTCTTGAAGACTCCAAGACTTTCTATCCTATGAATGGGATAAGCTTTATGTAACCACTTAAACCAGATGCTGTACATGAACTAAATTTTACCTTCCTTAGAAAGCACTATGGAGTCATTGTGTCTTTCAGTAGTTAGGATGTGGTCTGTTCCCTTTTATCTCATAGTCAGCCACTCAATGAAGATGGGGGGCTGTTTCCCACCATCCACGATTCAAAACAACTGCACCAGAAAGAGAGCTGAGTAGGGGCAGGTGACACAAACTCTCTAAGGTGGCAAAGATTTGGACCATTCAAGGGCCAAGCTTGTGCCAAGGAAACAGGATTCCAAGGAAGACTGGTCTTGTTGGAAAGGGATGAGAGACAACAGAATTTCTTCCCCAACCAAAAATCCTCTACACTCACTCTGGTTTTACTATTTTGGGTAAGATCTTTAAATTTTACCATTTATTTTCTTATTAGCTAAAAGCTAGAGGAAACTAAATATTCAAGAGGAGCTGAACATTCAATATGGCTGAATCAATTGTTACATTGTTCCACAACTCTTATACAGACTTGAGAATGATAGTTAAAAATATGGTGGTTTAAGTAACTCAGAAAATACTCAAATGTAAAAACATAGAAAATTGCATGTATGATGAGATTACTACTGTTCCATGTGATGATGTGGTTGTTGAGCAAAAGTCTCAAACATTCAACTATAGTGATTCTGGTAAACTTGTGGGTGGTGTACAGAAATATAAAGATATGTGACCACATTAGACTCACTGTCCTCACTTAGAGCCTCAGAGCTGCCTGGGACTCCCAACTGTCTCCTGCAAACCTACACAGCTGCCACTGGGAACTAATGTTAGGAAGCTCATCTAGGTGTACCTATCCTGTCCTGCCCCATGGAAGGTGCCATGCTAAGAATAATGGCACTGGATATTTTGGAATCCAAATCATATTGAGGGTTTTCCCCTAAATATTCAGAATTGAAACAAACATGGGACTGAATGTGTCAATTTTGTCTGGGTATTGAGCACTGAGCCTGAACCATTCAGTGTGAATATTCACAAGTGAACCTTTTGCTTCTGACTGGTCCTTTACATTTTAAGGGAATTCAAGGTTGCTAGACTATGCTGCCAGCCACCGCTGCAGTTCTCTGAGTCTTTTTTTCTCTCTCTCCCTGTTGCCTGACCCTTCTCAGCAGGACCCCACAGGGAGTTCCTTCATCAGCACTGTTGAAAGTCATATGTTAATATGTGGCTTGCTAACACTAGGATAAAACCAAAGCCCTGGTCCCCTTACTGTCATTACTTCTTGTTGAGGCTGATACTTGCACTGGCTAGAAAATCCTAGGAGACTGTGGGCCATGTCAAACATGCCCAAGAGTCTGTGCCAGCCTTCAACTCAGCACCTAGCCCAATGTGCCAAGAATGAATGGCAGCAAAATTAAACCTCAATTAGCCAAGCGTGTACTGACCTCAAGTTGTGACTCCCAGAGGGACATGGCACACCATGGTTCGGAGGACTTTGGGCATATTTGTTACCAGTCTAAGTTTGGTTTAGCAAGTGAAATGGTCTTTTGGAATATGGTCTTAGGAAATTGGCCCATTCCTCATATCAAGACCTCAGGACCAGGACTGGCTCCCTTTGGCTTACACTTCACCGAGGAATTTAGGGTTCCTGGTCCCAACATGCTGCATTTTCTGTTGAACCTCTTGGCTCTATTCCCTCTTCTTACCCCACATCCATTTTTCTTGTCATCCTGGGCAAGACAGCTATGTACTGGGCATCCATGAAATCATGGGTATGTGCCTTAAACTTCCTAGTCAATCTTTCAAGGTAAACATTTTTTCAATTTCAAAAATGGAGCAATGTGGCCTCTGACAGTCACATAATATCCTGACATAGCTTGATTCACTCACATAATGCCCTCTTTATAATCTCTTACACTCACATAATACCCTCACTCTGGCTTCTTACACTGATATGCTACAATACACTGGCATTTGACATAATATCCTTACTTGGCTTCTGAAACACTCACCATGGCCTATCACACATAGCATTTTCACTGACCTCTGAAAGTTAAATACTGCCCTCACTAGGGTCTCTCCCTCTCCCATATTATGCTCATTGTCACATCTGACATTCACATAATACCCTCGCTTGGCCTCTGACTCTCACAAAACACCCTCACTCTTATGTTGACATTCATACAATGCATCACTGTGATCTGACAGTCACATAATATCACTATGGCCCCTGCCATTGACAAAATATACTCACTATGGCATCTGATGCTCTCAAATATACTTAAAATATTCATGTATATTCATATATTTATTCAGAATAGGCCCTGAGATTGAAAATTTTGCCTAACTGTGGCCTCTGACACTTACAAAATATCTCATTTACAAAATGTCTTTCACATATTACACTCATTTTCACATGAGTTACTCATATAATACACTCAGTGTGACATCGTACATTCATATAATACCATGCTGTGGTCTCTGACACAGAATGTCTTCAATCTGTCTCTGACACTTACATAATTCCTTTATTGTTACCACAGACACATTATATCCCCATTGTGACCTCAGATACTCACATAATACCAATATTTTGGTTTCCTACACACATATTATACTCAGTGAGGTCTTTCAATCTTACATAATACCTGAAGTGTGGCCTTTGACACTGATATAATATCCTCACTTGGTGACTGACAATGACATACCATTCCGAATTTTATACTCACATAGTACAATCACTTTGGCCTCTGACTCTCATAAAATTTGCTCACTGTTTTCTCTGACACTCACATATTACCATACTGGAACTTCTGATATAAAACCATCAAAGTGACCTACAAAACACAAAATACCCTAATTTGGCCTCTGACACTGATATAATATTCTCATTGTGAACTCTGATTCTCACATATTACACTCTGTGACCTCTGACAGATAATTACCTCAGTATGACCACACTCATATAGTACCCTCAGTGTTACCTCAGGCACTCAAATAATACCCTAAGTATAAACAATGTCACTGATAAAATACCCTAATATAACCTCTAATCCTCAAAAAATGCACTCACTGTGATTTCTCACCTCAGATACTAATATAATACCTGCATGTGCTCTCTGACACATAATACCAAAAGTGTGACCTATGACACTCAGAATATTCTCATTGGGGCTTCTGACACTCACCTAATACCTTCACTGTGCCTATTGTCCATCACATAATGCCTTCATTCTCCCCTCTGACAATTGCAATTTATCCTCAATGTGGCAGTTTCACAATATTTTCACCAGAACTCTGACATTATATAATTTACGCACTGTGACTTGAACACTCTCATAATACCTTCATGTGGCCTCTGGCATTCACATAATATCCTCACTTGTCCTCTGATACTGACATAATATCCTTACTCTTCTTGTGTCACTCACATAAAACCCTTACTGTGGACTGTGATCACACATACAACAAAAAATTCTCACTATGACCTCGGACACTCACATATTACTGTCACATGGCCTCTGTCACCCACAAAATATCCTCACTGTGGTCTCTGACATACACACAGGATAGCCAGTATAATCTCAGACATATAGTATTCTCCTGTGGCCACTGACACATAATACCCTCATTGTATCCTATGCCATTCGCATAATATCTTCACTTGGCTGTTGACACTCACACAATACCCTAATGTGTTCCCTGACATTCACATAACACCCTCATTCTGACCTCTGACACTAAGATAATACCAGCACAGTGACATGTGTCATTCATATTATTTCTTTAGTGTGACCTCAGTCACAAACCTGATACACTCAATGTGTTCTCTAATTGACATATCTTCACTGTGGCTTTTGGTGCTCATGTCATTATCTCAGAGTGACCTCAGACACAGACATAACACACTCACAGCACCCCTGATATATAATATCCTACCTGGGGCATCAAACACTGCAATGAAACCCTCACCGTGGATTCTGGAATTCACATAAATCCCTCATTCTGGTCTCTGACACTTACATAATAGCATAATAGTGGCCCTTGACACTCGTACAATAACTCACTGGGCTCTGAAACTACATGATATATTAACACGGCATCTTAAGCTAACATAATATACTCACTGTGACACTGAACACTCATTTACTATTCTCACTGTGTCCTTTGACACTGACATAATATCCTATTTTGTCCTCTTACATTCATTTAATAATATGAATATGACCTCGACCACTCAAATAATATTTTCACTTTGGCTTCTCCTCTGATACTCACATAATACCCTTACTATTGCCTGTGATGCACATTATATTCTCAATTGATCTCTGATGTTAATATGATAACTTTCATGTGACCTCTGACATTCACACAAAGTTCTCACTTGGTTTGTGACTCTAACAAAATACCCTCATCATAACCAGTTATAGTCATAAAATATCCACACTATGGCCCCTGATATTGAAAATATTTTCTCAATATATTCTCTGACACATAATATCCTCACATTTGCTGTGTCAGTCACATAAGACTCTGTAGGACTTCTGATTCTCTTATATTACCCCCACTGTAAACTCTCACTCTCAAATAATACCCTTACTGTGACCTTTGACACTGATTTAATACCCTCAGTGTGCCCTCAGATTATATCCTAAGTGTGACCACTGACACTCACATTGACACACTCACTGTGGCCTATGTTGCTCACATAATACCCTCATTATGACTTATGACTCCTGCATTATAACCTTATTGTAACCTCTGATGCTGATATAATATCCTCACTGTGGTCTCAGACACTCACATAATAAGTTCTTTGGGACCTCTGACACTTATAATACTCTCAGTGTGACCTCTAATACTCATAAAATTACCTCACTCTGATCTCTGATTCATATATAATATCCTTTCTTTGACTTCTGACTCTCACACAATTCCCTCAAAATGGCCTCTGACACTCACATAACACCTTCATTGTGATTTGTGACACTCAAATATTATCCTCAATTTTCCCTATCCCTCGCATATTTACTCACTGTGACCTCTGACACTCAGGTAGTAACCTCTGTTTGACCACTTATGCTCACCAAATACCCACTTGATGACCCCTGAAGTTCACATTATACAATAAACATGACCCCTTATGCTCACATAATACTCCCATAGTGACCTCTAACACTGAAAATATATCCTTCTTGTGACCTCTGTCAGTCAAAAACTACCTTCAGTGTGACTTCAGGTACAATCATGATACTTTTACAGTGGCCTCCAAAACTGACATAATAACCCTACTCTTTTCTCTGATACTCATATCTCCTCATAGTGGCTTCTGAAACTCACATAAAACCCTAAGAGTGACATAACAACCTCACTGTGACCACTGACACTGACATAATATGAGTATTTCTTCCTATGATACTCACTTTACCTCCCTGTAGCACGTGACACTCAAAGAATATCTTCACTGTGATTCTGATAGTCACAAAACATCCTGATTGACTTCTGACATTCAATAATATCCTCACTCTAACATCTCACACTCACAAAATAAGCTCATTGTCACCTGTGACATTCAAAAATATCCTCACTTCCCCTTTGACACTAACATCATACCCTCAATGTGACATTTGACACAGTATACCTTTAATCTGACCTCTGACACAAATGTCCTCCATTGGCCTCTATCACTGACATGATACCCTCATCTAACAACTCACACTCACAGATTACCTTCGTTGTGACCTCTAACCCTTACTAAATACACTCACTGTGGTCTACGACACTCATAAATTATACTCACTGTGGTCTCTGATAGACACATAATACCCTCCTTTGGCCTCTAACTCTGAAATAATATCCTCAATATGACCTCTGTTACTCACATAATAACCTTAGTGTGGTCTCTCTCACACACATAATATCCTTACATGGCCTGAGTCACTCACATAATACCTTCAATGTATCCTCTGGCTCTCACATAATTCCTCTTCTGAGACCTGTGACACTCAAATAATATTCTCATTGTTCTGTTTTAGAACCTGACATGATACCTCTGTGGCCACTCATACTCACATAATGTTCTCACTGTGATCTTTGATTCTCACATTATTTGCTGAAGTAACTTGGACACTTTCATATATCTTCACTGGTCCCTCTGACACTCACATAATGTTCTCACTGTGACCTCTTTTAATCACAACATAACTTCACTGGGACTTCTGTTACTTATATAATTCCCTCAGTTTGGATTATGATATTCACAAAATATCCTCTCTGACCTCTGACACTAATGTAATATTCTCGCTATGACCACTGACACTCAAATAATAACCTCACTTGATCTCACTCATACTATGCAGTCAATTTGACCTCTGACACAGACATTATATCCTTAATTGGCCTCTGACACATAATATCATCAATGCTACCTCTGACACAAATATGTGTACTGTGATCTCTGGCACTCACGTCATACCCTCACTCTACTCTCTGACACTCACATTAATCCCCAATCCTGGTCTCTGACAATCACATAATACACACATTTTGACCTCAGACACAGACTACTACCACTGTGGTCTGTGTCATTCACATAATATTGCCCGGTGTACTTTGAAAGTCACATATATATTTTCACTGGCTCCTCTGACACACATAAAATATCCTCACTTTGACCTCTGACATTGATATAATACCCTCATTGTGATGTCTGAAACTGGTATAATATCCTCTCTGTGAATTCTTGCACTCATAATGTGATCATTTTGGTCTCTGACACTAACATAGCATCTTCATTCTGACCTGTAATACCCACATGATACCCACAGATTGGCCTCCTATACTCACATATTACATTCAATGTGACTTTTAATGCATGTAATACCTTTTTGTGACCTGAGACACTAACATCATGCTTGCAGTGTAACCTCTGACACTCATAATATCCATATTTGGTCTCTGGTATTCATATAATAAATTCAATCTGGCTTCTGACACTCACATAATATTCTAAGTGTGACCTCTGTCACTCACTTAATATACTCACTTTTGCCCCTGATATTCACATAATATCCTCATTTGGCATCAGACACTCACAAAATATCATCACTATTACCTTGACACTCATATAATACCCTCAATGTGGCCTCTAATACTCTCCAAATAACTTTAATGTGGCCTTATACACTCACACAGTATAATTGTCACCCTGAAACTCACATAATATTCTCACTATGGTCCAAGACAGTGACTTGGGACACTCATAATATCCTCAGACTGGCCCCTGATGTGACTAAATATGCTCACTCTGGCCACTGAAACCCACATAATTTCCATGGTTTTGTCCCTGTGATTGACAGTATATCCCAACTGTAGCCTCTGACACTCACAAAGTATCCTTTCTGGGACAGTTGCCCACATAATATTGTCATTTTGTTCTGACACTCATATAATACCATCACTGTGGCCTCTGACACTTACATAATATACACAATTAAACCTCTGACACTTACTTAGTACCCTCACTCTGGCCACTGATACTCAAAAACTACCATTACAGTGGCCTCTGACATTCACATAATATCCTCAATGAGGCCTCTAATAAGATACCCTCACTGAGGCCAATAAGACTCACATAATTCCCTCACTGTAGCCTCTGACACTCACATAATATCATCACTCTTACCACTGACACATAATATTCTCAATGTGACCACTGTGACCACTGTCACTCATTGAGTATTTTCCCTGAGGCCTCTGATATTCAGTAAACACAGTCTGGCCTCTGACACTGATATAATGTCATCAGTGTGTCCTCAGATATTTATATAAAATCCTCACTGTGCCTTCTGACACACAATATCCTCACTATTGTCTTTGACTCTCACATAATGTCTTGTGTCCTCTGACACTCATAAAATAAACTCACTGTTGCCATGACAATCACATAATATCTTCCATTGGTCTGACTCAAAAACTTTCCTGTTGTTACCTTGATACTTACATTAAACCCTGCTTGTGGTCTCTGAAACTCACATATAAACCTCAATGCGGCCTCTGACTTTCACATAATATCTCCACTGTGACCTCTGAAACTCATATAATAATATGTGCCCTCTCACACTGACATAATAGCCTCACTTTGGACTCTCCCATTCACATAATATTCTCACTATGAATAATTACATACACATTATGTCCATACTGTAACCTCTGACACATAATACTCTTCCTCTGGTATCAGACACATATAAAATATCCTCCATATGGCCTCTTAAACTCACAGTACACCCTCACTATAACATCTGACACTCAAATAAAGTCCTTATCTGGCCTCTGACATTCACATAATATCCTTAGTATGTCCTCAGTTTCTCACATAATATTCTTACTCTGACCACCTACCTTGACAAACTGTCCTCACTGTAGCCACTGAAATCCTGATAGTACCCTCACTGTGGCTTCTGACACATAATATCCTCACTCTGACAGCTCACATTCACATAATATCTTTAATCTGCCTACCAACACTCACATAATACCTTCACAATGCCTCTGACACTGATAATTACCTCACTATAGCCACTGACAGAGAATATCCTTATGTGGTCTATGACACTTACATATCCTCATTCTGGTCCCTTTTACATTTTATTCTCCCTTGACCTCTAACACATAATAACTTCATTGCAGCCTAAAATACTCAAAAAGTATTTCCCCTGTGAACTCTCACGTTCGTATACAATCCTCACTTGACCACTTTTTTAAAAATACCATTTATTTTTTAAAGGTTAGCATGTAAATTACAGAAAAAATAAAAATACAAGAAAAGAATAAAGTTATTCATTTGCAAGCCGCTTACTTGGACATGCCTTCCAGGTCATAAGTATACATACACATCACATTTTATGTGATTGAGATCATTGTGAGTATCATGCTTTTCCACACATGAATATTCACCAAAACAAAATCTAATACCTACCTCATTTGACCACTTACATTCACATAATATCATAACTCTGACATGAGAAACTCACATAAATACCCTCACTCTGGCCTCTGACACTCATATAATGCTTACACTTGACTTCTGACACTAACATAATATCCTCACCATGGAACATGACACATAATACACTCACTGTGACAGAAGACACTAATATCCTTAATGTAACCTCTGACACTCACATAATATCCTTAGTACGCACTGTGTCCTTTAGTATTAACATAATATTCATACATTAGTATTTATAACTAAAATTGTAGTTGTCCTTTGGCTTTAATGCCATCATATTATCAATCATTTTACATGCAAAATTAATAGTTTCCCAAAGTTCTTTCAAATTTATGTAATATGGAATATGTGACCTCTTAAACTCATATAAAAACTGTCCTTTGGTTCTGGGTTCATGGCTTACTGTTAAAGCACTTGCCTAGCACAAGTGAGGCACCGGGTTCAATCCTGAGCAATACATAAAAAAATAAATAAATTAAATTTAAAAAGAATTGTTATTTTTTAAACCATCTCTTGTTCTTTCTATAGTGATATTATATTCATTTTATACCATTAAAACTGCTGTAATCACTAGCCTCTGGCTGTTCATGCTGGCATGCTTTCCACTCCGTAAAATCTAAACCTAACAGAATAGCTTCCTGGCTTTGTACCCTTAATATGAATGTGATTAATTTGTTGTGCCCTCTAAAACTAATAGTTGCCATGTGGTCTTTAATGCTAAAAAAATATTCTTACTATTATATTCTTACTATTCCATATTAAATAATATAGTAGATTCCCTGGGACCTTAAAGATAATTATAATATCCATAGTGACCATCTAAAACACATATAATAGCTCCCCTGCAGACTTCAATAATAATACAATATCCCCATTATGGCTGTTCTGTTGGGGTCTTAAGCCCCCTTGCTCTGCTTGACCAGAGGCAAGGGAAGGGGACACTCCCCAACAAGGTCAGACCGGGATAGGTAAGGCCGACTGACTGCCCTCTCCAAGCCCTCTATGCAGAGGACAATCAGACGGGTCAGGGAGACCCGTCACAGCAGGAACTCATTTATTGAGGAAATCACACAGCTTTTATGTAGGGTGGGGGCTAGGTGGGAACCAATCAGCTTAAAGGTCAGCAAGGCATGGGGTGTTCACGCAGGCAAGAGTCCAATAAGACTATATGGCAAGCACGAGCTGATCACGTTCGCGGAACTATTGTTAACCAATCCCTGAGGGTGGTCCAATTCATCGTCATTAACTATTGAAACTGCCTTTGAGGCCTTGATCTTGCTTACTCGCCAGGAAGTAAGGAGTCAGCCTGAGTTAGTTAACATATCCCCCTTTTCTGTTTTATATTAAGGGTGTGTCTGACTTAGGTTGCCCCTGGAAGGGTCTTACCCGTCATGGACCATCACCCTAGCAGTTTGGGCATCCGCTTTACTCGAAGGTGTGCCTGTCTTAGGTTGTCCACGGCAGAGCAACATCCTTACCTGTCATCGGACAATGAGGCTCTAGCCCTCATTTCCTGTCTTAGGTCGGTATGAGCTCCCCATGAATCTTACCCATCATTGGCTACCACCTTAGCACTTCAGGTGGGACCCTCAGGAGGAGCAGGGCTTAAGGGACAGACACTTAGACCCCAGTGTCCTGATACGAGTGATCCATGATCCCATAGGGCTCCCAATCATCATTATGAAGGGTGGCATAAAGCTGTCGGACCACCATGAGCTGCACAGACTTAGCCTAGCTCTTCAGGAGATGGATAAGCTTATTGATTATGCAAGGCCCAAAGGTGAACACAAGGATAATGGTGATTAGCAGTCCCATAAGAGGGAGGAGGTAGGGGAGCCACCCGTGTAACCTAGTCCAGAGGAAATTAGAGTGGAGCTCACTCCTACGATGTTCCAGATCTTCTTGTAGGTTTTTGATTTTATCTTGTACAATGCCAGAGCAGTTGATTGGCGTAGAAACAGCACTTCTCACCAAGGAACAGGCAAAACCTTCCTTCCTTCACCGTTAGCAGATCCAAACCACGACGATCTTGCAGGACAGCAGCGGCCAAGGAATCAAGTTGAGCCTGTAGATCTAAGATGGTAGACCTGCAAAGTGCAATGTTAGGAGCTCTGTGTAGCTCTCAAAGAAGTCCACTGTCCAAAGTCATGAGGTCAGAGACCCCAATCTCAATCACTGCTGTCCCATTTTTGCTACTGTGTATTACACTCTTTCTTAAATGTCATTTTAAGAAGTTTACATATATTGACTCCTGAGTCTATATGAACATTAGTTAACACAATTTAACATTGTATCTAAACATGAACTAAAGAAATGCTGAGAGCTTTTAACTTTCCTTTTGTATGATGAAGTGTCTAAATGCTTTTATGTTTAACCTTTAAACAAATCAGGATCTCAATAACCTCCAGAAATACATTTAACAAATTTTACATATGCCCTATTGATGATAGGTCCTATAATAGAACATTAAATGATAGAAATAAATCCCCAATAAAATTTACTCTTTTCAAGTTTAAAATTACTATTACAGATAAGTTTAGTTTGGAGAATAGCAGCTTGATAAATTTCCTGCTTTAAAAACTTGTATACCTGGAAAATATGAACACATTTAATATATAAAGAGTGACCATTTCACAATTACCTTGACATTTTTATCTTACCAAATTTAGTTTTTTAAGGAAAAATTTAGACTCTGTAACATAGTACAATACTCTTAACAGTTGTTTAACCATAATTGTATACCCCGATTTTTAAGACTAATTGTTCTAAAGAATAAAACTTAATAGACACAAAGTTAAGAGTTCTAAGAAATCCTTGTCATTTTCAGAACATTAGTATTTCACCTTAGGAAAAAACCTTAAATAGCTTTAACTGTGTCATATACATACAACCAACTTAGTTACATGCAAACTTATTGAAACTTGCCCTTTACAGACTTTCTTAGCACTTATTTAGACCCTCATGTATTTTATCACATAAGCACTTTCTTACCCAGAAACATTTTGTTTTTCACTGAATATATTTCCATATCTAGAACCTTTCATTTTTTTTTTCTGTTGATCCCCTTTTGTTCACATTCTGAAACAACTCTTATGAAATTTGAAACACAGTTGAAACCTTTAGAACCCTTTGTATATAGAATTATACTGGTTAGGACATAACTCTTAGTAACCCTGTTTTTAGTTTAGTGATGATACAAAACAATTTTCTCTATAAACACGTTTGAGTAATCCCATGCATGTCAACTCTAATTCACTTATTTTGTAAAAACCAAGATATCAGACAAGTGTCCTGAAAAGTATTTGCCAGCTTTTTCTTGTTGGAAGAAAGTCCTAGAAAAATTGATGTTAGACGTTTTATAAACATCAACATTTTTAGTTTGACCACCTAGAGACTTGCGAGTTATTTTTAAGACATTTTACTTCTATTAGTTTACCCAATTTAAATTGAACCTTTTTAAATCACGTGAATTAAAAGTATTTGGATCCATTTTTAAATTTTAATTTTAGGAGTGTTCAGTTTTGATACAGACAAAACATGACACCAGACAGCACGACATACACATAACACAACATCAAAGGCCTTGTAACTTATAGATGACTCTCCATTGCAATGTAACAGATGTTCAAAAACTCTAGTTGAATAAAAAAAGAACTGATCAAAAAGTCATGAGCTCAAAAAAAATGTAGAATTCAGAAAAAACAAGAGTCCTGGAAAAATGATACGGCCGTTAATTACTTTACTAAAGCACCATAACATTTACTTTTGCTGGAGTTCAGGTAAGACTCTTTTTGCTCTTTTTTTTTTTTTCCTTTGGGTTTGAGACCGGTCTTCTACTGAGCCTTCAGGCTTTCTCTATTTACATTTCAATGTAAACCTTGACTGAGATCTGGATCTGAAAGGGGCTAAAATGCTCCAGCAGAAACTTGATGCCTAGGGCATTTTAACACTTATTCCTGATTAGTAATCAATTCAGGTTTGGATGCAGAAAATTGTGAAACAATTATCTCCCAATACTTAAAGGCTGATTTTTTGAGAAATTTAAAATATTTAATGTAAGAATTGCTGTCCTTAATTGATCATGGGAGTTATTTTCCCCTTTTTGTTTTATTAGTTGATTTTTTTAAAGTTTTATTATGTCTTTCAATTATGGCTTGTCCTTTTGGATTATATGGGGTTCCTGTAGTGTATTTAATATGCCAATTGTTGAAAAATTCTTGTAATGATTTACTTGTAAAACAGGGTCCATTATCCGTTTTGATTTGTTGAGGCAAGCCTAAAATGGCAAAACATTGTAAGAAATGGCTTTCAGCGTGCTTGGCCTTTTCACCAGAGTGAACAGTGGCCCAGCAGGCATGGGAGTAAGTATCAATACACATGAATATATATTTTAATTTTCCAAATGGTACATAATGAGTTACATCAGTTTGCCAGACAATGTTAGGTTTTAGACCTCTGGGGTTTACCCCAGGGGATTGGAGAGGTGGAACCTGTAAGAAAGGTAGGCAAGATTATGCAGGTTCTTACAATCTTTTTAAAGTTCTTTTCAGGGACCAAAGGAAATTTATGATGTAACCCTCTCCAATTTAAATGGGTCAGGTCATGAAGGCCTGAGGTTGGGCCGTAGCTATTGAGGTCCCTGATGTGGCTAACTGGTCGGCCACAGCATTGCCTTGTGCAAGGGAGCCAGGTAGATTTTGATGTCCTCTTAGATGCTGTAAGAATATGGGTTCAGCACGCTCCTTTAACAAGGACCGCACCTGGATCATCAAGGGAGTAATAGGATTTTTATCTAACTTGATATATAAAGAGACCAATGTAGGTAGCAGGTTTACCACATATAAGCTGTCTGAGAAAATATTCATGGGTTCTTGTACTTGAGTTAGGGCCATAGCAATTGCATGTAACTCCTTAAATTGTGCTGACCCAATAACTGGTTCAAAATGGGTAATTACTTCCTGTTTCACTAATCTGGGAGGGGGGGTAAATTACTACAGCAGGTCCCCTTTTTTTCCTCCATCTGTGAATACATTTACAGCTTTAGGGGGGGGGTTAGTGGAAAAAAGTATAGGGGGTGCCCATTTTAGTTTTGAAAATGAGGACACCCATTTGGTAGACCCATAATGGCAATCAATCTTCCCTAAGAAACCCTCCAATGCACAGGATACTCTATTGTTATTCCTTTGAACCCATTCAAAATCTGACAGGCGATAGGGCACTGTCAAAACATTAGGCTCTTTTCCATAGTGCCTAAGGGCAGTATCCCTGCCTTTAATTATAAGGTCAGCCAATTGGTAGGCAAGCGTAGACCTTACTGACCCCGGGGACAATGGGAACAGTCCAATGTGCCTTAGGGGGGCTATTGGGGAAGAAACCTCCTTTGTGTGACGGGGCTGGAGGGTGCCCCCTGGTTAGTTTAAAGGTTTCCCCTCAATGTCGAATTTAGATTTGCAATCCTTCTGCCAATGAAATCCCTTTCTGCATCTTGGGCAAGGCGTTTTGGGGGTGGCCAGCCTTTGAGCTGAACTGGCCAGACTTTGAGCTGAACCCCTAGAGTGTCCAGGCAGAGCCTCAGAATACACCCGACCAGTGGGGCAATCCCTCTTGAAGTGTCCTGGTTGCCCGCAGCCATAACATACTCCTTTGCCTTTAGCCCCGACTGGTGACAAGGCTGCTGTGAGAGCCTCAGCAAGTGAGGCAGTTTGGGCCTGGGCCTGTAGGGCTGCAACCAAGGACTGAGACTGATGCGCTTGCATGCCAATATCTTTGGTAGTCACTATCCACCTTCCCATGGAGCGATCTTTCATCCCTGCACAGGCCAATTTGTGATCGGTAGTCATTCCTTCCCAAACTAACATTTTAACAAATTGATCTCTTAGGGGCCCTGGAAGAAATTTTCTCTGAAGGCTTCTTTCTACCCTTTCAATGAAGGTTGCTAGTGTAAGGCCCCCCAAAAAGGAAACCCCAACTCTGTCCCATGGATGGATGGCAACCCCAATCAACCGCAGGAGGCGTCACTTGATGCAAACCGCAAGAGGTGTTTATTCCAGCGCGCTGGGACCCTACTCCAGGAGTCGAGTCCCTAGCAGAAAATCTTGTAGGTTTATAAAGGCAGAAACCACACATCGGGAGGGGTCACACATGAAAGGGGGAAAAGGGGGAACAAAGCTGCCAGGAAATTTCAAAGGGGGTCTGGGTTTGCTGACAACATGTTTCACAATGTTTTACAACAGGCTGTAGATTCTGGTCAATAGTTTCTGGTAATCCTACTGTTTGAGCACTATCTGGCTATCAGGCTCAATTTACTCTTTTACTCTCTGTTTGGGAACACAGAACAGCTTTAAGGGCTTTGTTCCCATTACTGGGAGGGAAACCTTAGGGAGTTGAGATAAAACAGACAGCTTAAAAAAATGTCCATTCTTTCATTTCCCCATTTTCTTTTCTGGTAAGTTCTAATCATGGAACTTCTGTCTCTATATACTCTTCTCCAAAGCTATTTCCTTGGCGGAGGGACTGGTATTGTTGCCTAAGCATTAGTACCTATACAGCACTTACTCTTTCCCTGATGAAGGTGACTAGGTGATTTCAGGCAGGCAGGAGCCCAGGGGGCGGGCCACCAATTAGCAGCCCCTTGTTTGCAGTCCTTGATAAAGGCAGGTAAATTTGGTAATCAATGGGCTCCGGAGATCCTTGACATTCCATTCTTCCAGGGGCAGTCTCCAATTTCCAGAGGCAGATGATTTTATGGCCATTTCCTCGATTTGACCCGATCCCCTATTTCTACACTAACTACCTGTTCCCAATTCTGGCTTCATTCCCCCCTCTAATCTCAGGAACTCCATGCTGCTGGGGAAGGAGGTCGATGACCGCTCTAGCTTCTTCGAGCTGGAAGTGGGTGGCGTGGGGCAAGCAGCTTGGAGTTCCTTTTCTAAAAATCGGGTTAATCAAGGGGTCCCAGGAAGAAGCCTGGTTGGGGAAGAGCAGGTTGTAAAGTCATCTGGGGGCGGCTGCTTCTATGATAGAAGAACAAAAAGACATGAGTACTGAAATGAGATTAGCACAAAGTAAATGTTGCAGCATCTGAAACATGCCACTGAGTATCATGAAAATGACAGAAGTTAATCTCTCACCAGGAGGTGGAAGAACTGAGAAATTGTTCCCATAACTAGGCCTAGCAAAGGCTGGAGAGAACAAGGCCTTTATTTGGGGACTTTAACATTGTCATAGATGTCCCCAGAAAATATAGTTAAGCTACTTAATGTCATCTGATTTTGTAAAATATCCCTTTATTGGTATAATCTGTGTTTAGTAGAGATCTCTATACTTCTGTTACTTAGGAATAGATAATCATACTAGCAAACATAGATTAAGTCTACCTGTGTAGCTTAGGAAGGTCTTAAACTGACTAAAAACTTCTGACTCTGGCAGTTTCTCTTGATAGTTATCAGGCACATTTGCTGAAGAATCTTTCTTTCATTTGTAGCTTCCAGCCTTTATTCTAGTGGGCTAATACAAGTGTACATCTTAAGTTACATTTAATTATTATTTCCTTTAAATGCCCAAGAATGGCTATATTTTGGTTTTAACTGTTTTGCTGGGTATCTAAGATCAAGTTGGTCAAATTGACCTGGTTCCTGTCTTGTTAAAGAGTCAGCTGAGTTCCCACAGGGGTCACTCGTACAGAACTTAAGAGCGGCTCCTTAGCTCCACCAGTGACTTTGATTAGGCAGGGTCTCTTGATGAGGTGACTTCCTTTAGAAACATCAAGGGATGTTTCCCCTTTTCCATGACCCTCCTCTGCAACAGATGCACTGGATAATTTTTCATCCTCTAGTCTCAACAATCTCCTTGATCAGGAGGTTGTGTGACCCAGAGTTGCAACGCTCCTTAGAGAAGTTCTCTTACTCCCTGGGTTCAGGCTAACGTTGAGGGCAAGACCCAAATATGGACTTTTCTTGACCTCTGTATTTAACTCCAATTTCTAAGTTGGATCTTAATTATCCAGCAAGCCAGTCTCACCAGTCATAAATTAAGAGTACTGGGCTTTAACTTTAATGTCCATAACTTTACAGTTATTTACCCTTTTATCTAACTGGAGTCTGCATTAGTACTGGAAGTTACCACTATCTATTCTATAGGTGATGGCTTATTATCACAAGCTACCTAGGTTGTTTGTTCTTGGAGCAGCTACTTCTGCAAAACATTAACAGGTAACAGTTTTACAAAATGAAATTAGCAAGAGTAAAAATATATTCAGCTTGTATAATAGCTATCTTGAATTTTGATTGAGAACTACATTCTATCCCCTATTTGAGATCACAGTACTTTTACAACAAGAACCAATCTTTTGACTATAACTTTAAATAAGCTGAAGTCTGGCTTATTTTGGAGCTATTCTACACACAGTGAGGTGGGAGGCAGAGCCTTATCTCAGGTAAGGCGTGGCTCTTTACAGATCTTAAGTGTTCTAATTCTGATGTTGATCTTTGCTTCTTTTCCTTAAATACCATTAAGTAGTTTACATATACTGTTTCCTGAGTCTATATAAACTTTATAATTAACACAATTTAACATAGTATCTAAAGCATGAATCAAAGAAAGGCTGAGAGAGCTTTTAACTTTCCTTTTGTGTGATTAAGTGGCAAGATGTTTTCATGTTTCTTTCATATTTCACAATATTAACCTTTAAACAAATCAGACTCTAATGTTTAGAAATACATTTGCATTTGAAATTCTTTATCTCAGTGTAAAAAGTAACAAATTTTACACATACCCTATTGATAGCAGGTCCTATAATAGAACATTAAATGATAGAAATAAATCCCCAATAAAATTTACTCTTTATAAGTTTAAGATTACCATTACAGACAAGTTTAATCTGGAGGATAGCAGAGCTTAATAAATTCCTTGCTTTAAAAACTTGTGGTCCTGAAAAATATGAACACATTTAATAACTAGTGACCATTTCACAAATACCTTGACACTTTTATCTTACCAAATTGAGTTTTTAAAGAGAAATGTATACTCTGTAACAAAGTACAGTACTCTATAATAGTTGTTTAACCATAATTGTATACACCCCAATTTTTAAGACTAATTGTTCTAAAGAATAAACTTAATAGACACAAAGTTAAGAGTAAATTAGTGTTTCAAATCCTTGTCATTTTACCATGTCATTCTACCATATAGATTAAACTTTGGTTTATATCAGAACGTTAGTATTTCACCTTAGGAAAAACCTTCAATAGTTTTAGCTGTCTCACATACATATAACCAACTTAATTACACACAAACTTGTTGAAACTTGCCCTTTACTTACACAGACTTTCTTAGCACTTACTTAGACCCTCATGTATTTCATCACACAAGCACTTTCTTACCCAGAAACATTTCCTTTTACTAAATATATTTCCATACCCAGAACCTTTTATTTTCTCTTTCCTATTCATTGTCCCCTTTTCGTTCACATTCTGAAACAACTCTTATGAAATTTCTGAATTTAGATAAATTACTCTATTTTAATAAGATTAAATATTCTGTTGTTTATAGTACTCTAATTGAAACACAGTTGAAACTTTTGGGACCCTTTGTATATAGAATTGCACTTGTTAGGACATAACTCTTAGTAACCTTGTTTTTAGTTTAGTGATGACACAAAGCAAGTTTAAACCCTTTTATTTACCAACCTATGAAAACACCAATAATGTTTAAGTATGATACCCCATGGAATTTAAGGAGTTAAAAGTACTCGATGTTATTTAACAATTAGCATTTTAACTTTGTAAATTAATCAGATGTCTCTACAAACACATTAGAGTAATCCCATACATGTTGACTCTAATTCATTTATTCTGTAAAAAACCAAGATATCAGACAAGTGTCCTGAACAGTATTTGCTGTCTCTTCCCTGTTGAAGAAAAGTCCTAGAAACAATTGATATTAGACATTTTATTAACATCAATATTTTATTAGCTTGACCACCTAGAGACTTGCAAGTTATTTTCAAAGACATTTTACTCTTATTAGTTTACCCAATTTGAACCTTTTTAAATCACGTGAATTAAAAGTATCTGGATCCATTTTTAAATTTTAATTTTAGGAGCGCTCAGTTTTGATACAGACAAAACATGACATCAGACAGCACAACATACAAATAACACAAAATCAAGCCCTTGTAACCTTATAGGTGAATCTCCATTGCAGTGTAACAGATGTTCAAAAACTCTAGTTGAATAAAAAATAGAACTGATCAAAAAATCATGAGCTCAAAAAAACATATAATTAAAAATATAGCATTTACTTTGCTGGAGTTTTAAAGACTCTTTTTACCTTTTCTTTCCCTGGGTTTGAGACTGGTTTCCTACTGAGCCTTTAGGCTTCTTTTATTTATATTTCAATGCAAGCCTGGACTGAGATCTGGAAGGATCTAACAGGTTTTAACAGAAACTCTGTGTCTAAGGCATTTTAGCCATCTCATCCAGACAGGTTGGATGTTAAAATTATGAGACCTTATTTTTCATTATTTTGAGACTGAAGCTACTTTGCTAAGTTACCCTTCAGGGCTGTCGGGAGGGGGAGTCCAGAGAAGGAACCTTTGGGGTCCACCCGAGAGTAGCCCGGGCCGAGAACCCCCCAGTTGTTCCAACCCTTCCTCCACCTCTGCCACAAATACACAACAGAACCAGATACAGACGGGCGCCAATCTCTGATCCACCAATTGAACCCCATCAGCGCCCTTACCGACGGAGACTACCAGGCGTCCCTGGCTCTCCTTCCACCCTTAGGGCGTCCCCCAGGGCTGCAACCTGTGGCCCCCCAGGCACGTCTGCCGGCCACTGTTCGGCCACTCTCACGAGTCACCGAACGGCTGCCACCGAAACCGAAAGCGCGCTCACAGAACCAGACCAACTAACAAAACACAAGACAAAGACAGACAACTTCGGGGTACCCCTTCTTACCTCCAAGGTCGACTCCGCGGATGAGGGGGGGCCATCTTATCCCGACGAGCCCCCAAATGTAAGGCCCCCCAAAAAGGAAACCCCAACTCTGTCCCATGGATGGATGGCAACCCCAATCAACCGCAGGAGGCGTCACTTGATGCAAACCGCAAGAGGTGTTTATTCCAGCGCGCTGGGACCCAACTCCAGGAGTCGAGTCCCTAGCAGAAAATCTTGTAGGTTTATAAAGGCAGAAACCACACATCGGGAGGGGTCACACATGAAAGGGGGAAAAGGGGGAACAAAGCTGCCAGGAAATTTCAAAGGGGGTCTGGGTTTGCTGACAACATGTTTCACAATGTTTTACAACAGGCTGTAGATTCTGGTCAATAGTTTCTGGTAATCCTACTGTTTGAGCACTATCTGGCTATCAGGCTCAATTTACTCTTTTACTCTCTGTTTGGGAACACAGAACAGCTTTAAGGGCTTTGTTCCCATTACTGGGAGGGAAACCTTAGGGAGTTGAGATAAAACAGACAGCTTAAAAAAATGTCCATTCTTTCACTAGGTCTTCAGTTGCCTTCTGGGAAATTCCTGCAATGGGGGGTTCTGAGGGGCCCTCTTCTAGCTTTTTCCATGCTGCCAACCCTAGGGCTCTTACTTGTTCTTGATATGGGGCTGGGATGGCAGCCTATAAGAGGCCAGTAGAGAATTGGTCACTGGACCCCGAGAGCATCCCATAAGTAACCGAGATGGGAGGGTTAGCGGCCTGGTTCCGTTCAGCCTGAGCATGACATTCTTCATTAAAAAAGACACACCACTTTAGATATAAAGAACCAGGAAGGACCGATTTAGTTAGGTTCTTCCAATCCTGAGTGGTATACTGCTGGTGGGCGAGGCCCTGAAGGATGATTTCAGCCCAAGGGGAATTGGGCCCATCCTATGAAACAGCTTTCTTTAGTTCCTTTAAATCTTGTGCCTCCCATGGGTACCATATAGCAGACCTGTTACCCCCTGGATTAGCATTTACCGGGAAGGCCATACAGGGAGGGGGGAGGGTAGAGTCAGTGTGTTCTCCCCCAGTATCATAAAATGGCCGCAGGGAAGATTTCCCACCATCCGGAAGGAGGAGGGCGAGGGCTTTCATTGGAGTCTGATGTGGCCCCAGAATACAAGATGGCAGCAATGAGCCTCCCGGGGGCAGTAGTGGGCCCTCTCTACATGTAGAGGCTGGCTGCCCTCATGGTTCTTCAACCTCGGGAGGAGCGGATGGAGATGGATTGGGCTCCTCATTAAAGGTCTCCCAACGTTGTTTACTATGTGGCAAGTTTCTGGAAGGAGATGTAATGGGAGGAGCCGGTGGTTCTTTAGGTGGTGGCTCTTTGGGGAGAAACTTGGAGCCCCCTTTGGGAGGTCCTGGAGAGAAGCAGGCCTTAAGGGCGGATAATGTAGGGCAGACTTCCAATGGGGGACCCTCCCCTAAATTGATTTCCCTCTTCTTAACAAGTCGTTTTACACGATCCCATGTGGACCAGTCAAAAAGATTAGCAGCGGGAAGCCAAGAGGCCACCCGAGTAAAGGTGTCCCAGGCTTTTTCTGCCTGTGTATTATACCACTCAAGGCCCCTGCTCTTCAGCATGAGTCTAAGAGCTGAGAGCGCAGGGACACCACATGTGGTGTGTGTTTGCCCCATCTTTTCAGGGATGCCTTACCTCGGAACTCGCTTGGCCAGATCTGCTGGTACTTTCAGTTTCGAAACTGCCTCTTCGCCTTGGCTGCGGTTCAGCCTTGAGGGGCCCGACGTTGGGCGCCAGATGTTGGTGTCTTAAGCCCCCTTGCTCTGCTCGACCAGCGGCAAGGAAAGGGGACACTCCTCAACAAGGTCAGACCAGGATAGGTAAGGCCGACTGACCGCCCGCTCCCAGCCTTCTATGCAGAGGACAATCAGACGCATCAGGGAGACCCGTCACAGCAGGAACTCATTTATTTAGTTAGAAGAATAGAAAGAAACTGTCTTCACCAACACACACACATAGAAGTGCCCTGCTGTGACCTTGAAAGAAGCAATGCAGATGTTCCCTAAAGAAATAGAGAACAGGAATTAAACTCCTATGGTTATGACTGTAAGGCCCCCAAAAAGGAAACCCCAACTCTGTCCCATGGATGGATGGCAACACCAATCAACCGCAGGAGGCGTCACTTGATGCAAACCGCAAGAGGTGTTTATTCCAGCGCGCTGGGACCCAACTCCAGGAGTCGAGTCCCTAGCAGAAAATCTTGTAGGTTTATAAAGGCAGAAACCACACACCGGGAGGGGTCACACATGAAAAGGGGAAAAGGGGGAACAAAGCTGCCAGGAAATTTCAAAGGGGGTCTGGGTTTGCTGACAAAATGTTTCACAATGTTTTACAACAGGCTGTAGATTCTGGTCAATAGTTTCTGGTAATCCTACTGTTTGAGCACTATCTGGTTATCAGGCTCAATTTACTCTTTTACTCTCTGTTTGGGGCTGTTTCCTGGAACAGCTTTAAGGGCTTTGTTCCCATTACTGGGAGGGAAACCTTAGGGAGTTGAGATAAAACAGACAGCTTAAAAAAATGTCCATTCTTTCATGACCATGGTATTGCACAAAGTTTTGGCAATTTCACACCATCATTTATTCTTAATAAAAATTGCATTTGTGAATTTTGTAACCCAAATATTTACATCTATGTGAGGCATTTAGAAATGGGAACAGAAATGTCTGCCCCTTGTTATTTAATTGGGTCCCAAGAACTTTGCCTGCTGCCACACAAACTTTTCCAAAAAATCTCTGGAACTATAACAGTGCCACTGCTATGGGACTATGGAGACAAACAAATGAGACTTCTGATGACTACACCTTGGAAGTGAAATATCATGGCTCATGCTGATTTATTTTTCTTTGAAACCAGATGCTGATGTGAATTCACATAGAGGGGGAAGCTACAGGTTTTGGACAATAGAATTCTCTGGTGGCAGTGATCCTTGTAGTATACCCACATCATACAATGAGAAGAAACAATTCTAATTTCACAGGAAGAATTGGAAGGACTAGGGCACAGGGATTCTATCTCTAAAAGTCAGTCATGACAAACTTCCAGTGGGGCAGTGTGGAAACAAGGAAAAGATAGAAGTTAATTTACACTCCTTCACTGTTGGACTTACATCATGGTAGAATTGTATGTCATCCCTTGTCCCTCTCCTTTTTGTGTTGTGTTTTCTGTATTTTAGTACATTACAGACACATGACTCAAGCATTAGGGTTTCCAAGGGATACATATAGAAATGGCTTTATACACCTGATGACAACTTCAAAAGCATACACTAGAATAATAGAAGGGGAATAAATGGAAAAAGTATCCAGGTCTTGTTAGGCATAACAACATCTTCAGGACCACCCACATTGCCAGAAAGAGGAAATGGGTCTGATCCAAACTGTCTCTCCAAACCAGTTGAGTTGGCTACACCTGGGACAGTTTGGGGACCAGATCCAGGGTGTGTTGGTGTAACTATGTCCAGTTTTGTATATTTCAAGGGAAGATGGGAAGAACCTGCATCTTAATGGGCCATTAGAACCATCTTGTTTGAGAAAGGGCTTTAGGTATAGAGTCTCCAAGGAAGTGACCTCACTTCCTTGACAGTAGAACACACAGAACTTGGAACTCTAGTAGCTAGGCACCCACATTCCAGATAAAATCCCATTCTGCTCACTTGTGTTGAGACATCAAGTCCAGAGTCATGTCTTCTTCTCTACTCATCTTTGGATTCTTATTTCTCAGTAGAGTCCCTAGTAGGGGCTTTTCCCAAGATTGGAAGCACTGTATCAATGTTGGGACCAACAATTCTAGCAATATTTTGCAAGAAGACCAGAGGTGTAAAAGGACAGACCATTGGAAGTGAGTAGAATTTGGTCTTCCACTCAGATTCCCATTTAGATAGCACCAGAACCTCAGAAGTATTTGTCTGTGTGTGTTTATATTTGTGTCTCATATTTGTGACTCATTGAATTTGATGTTGATCAAGCTGTGATACTATCCTTTAAAAGATCACCATCTTACATCATTCCCTCCACAACTCAGACATAACTACATATTTGAGTGAGTACAAACTCGTACTTCACAAGCCCTAGCAACTATACTTCTTAGCAAGTCTTCTTTAAACACCTTAGAGAGCCTTTCTACTCACCTCAGAGAGCCTGCAATACAAACCTCAGAGAAAACTTTTGACTCACCACAGACACCTTTCCTATTCACTGCAAGTAGCCCTTTTATTCACTTAAGTGAACACTTACATTGTCATCAATAAGCCTTCCTACAAACCTCATAAATTCCTCCTACACCCTTCAGAGGTCCCTCCCTACATGTCAGACAGCTCACCCTAAATAAAAATTAGAACCCACTTAACACCTCAGAAAATCTTTCCTTCACACCTCATACTCACTTGCTACACATCAAAATAATGACTCCCTACTAATACCAAGAGCTTTTTCTGCACACCTCAAATTCCCATTCATATACCCCATAGGGACTTTGCCTCCAAACTTTATTGAGCAACACATAAACAACTCAGAAAGCCTTTCCTATATACCCCAGAGAGTACTTCCTATAAATTCCAGTGAGATATTAACTCGAACCTCAGAATTGCCATGCTAAAAACAACAACACACCCTACTACACAACTCGGGTACAACTTACTACTCACCAAAACACCCTCACTACTCACCTCTGTGTGTTGGCCTGATACACCTCAGAGAAGGCTCTGGATGCACTGCTGAGTGGCCTGCCTAAACAATGTAGGGATTCCCCCTATTATACTCAAAGAATACTTCAATTACATCTCATTGTGTTCTACCTAGTCATATCAGGTAGATTTCATTATTCATTTCTGAGGGCCCTAACTACACAATAGAGTGCACTCCTATGCAGACAAAATCCCTTCTACACCCCTCAAAGATTTCTCCTGAACATTTAATGGAGGCCTCCCTACACACCTCAAATCACCTGCACTACAAATCTAGAAAACCTTCTCTTCACACTTCAGTGAACACTTCCTACATATATAGCATTCTCCTCTCCACACAGCTCAGAGCCCTACCTACTCATATCAAGTGCCCTTTCTATAGAATTCAGAGGGCCATCCATACACACCTTAGACACATTTTCTACACACATTATTTATCAATCATTGTATCAATATTGGGACTACAGAACCATTGCTGCACACCACAAACATGCCTCTACACACCTCAGAATGCCATAATTTCACTATTCAGAGGGCCCTGTTACACACCTCACAGAGCCCTCCTTTCAAACTTCAGTTTGTCCTCATTTATCTCAGAGATCTCTCCTTAGTCACCATAGATATCCACAAATACACACCTCAGTTAACTCTTAATTTTTACCAATGTGCACCAACTTTTTGCACCTCATTCAACTATTCTCCCTACAAATCTCAGAAAGGCTCCTGTACAAACCTCAGAATGCCCATTCAACATTCATTTAAAAACCCTACCTACACATCTCTGGTAGCCCTCAAAATTAGCCAAAAAGCCCTCCATATTTACCTCCAAGGGCCAAAACTACAAACATAAAATAACCCCACAGAGGCCTCAATATACACGCCCCAGAGAACAACTTTGACTCTCCCCCATGGTCTTCCCTATGCCCCATAAATACTGACTCTTACTCTGAACCTAACCCTAACCATAAGCATAAACCTAAGTACTCCCTACATGCCACAGAGTCCTCCCTGACCCTGAAACTGACCATGACTTGACCCTGATGCTAAACACTAACCCTAGATCTAACAACCTATCCTCATAGTGCTCTTGCCTTCTACACCAGTTTTTCTCCCTACTCATCTTTCCAAACTCTTACTACTCACCTCAAATTGTTCTCCAAACACAGCTCACTGAGTTCTTTCTACAATTTCCAGTGCACACACCCTGTGCAAAATCTGAGCCATTCCAACTCACTTCAGGGGGCCCTCTCACACACAAAAAGGAGACCTAGGACAAACATCATATAGCCATCTTACACAATTCATACACACCTCCTTACACAGCTCAGCTCAGCAGCTGCACACTACCAATATTAGAGCCCCCTCTCTACACACATAGTACACTACATAAACATCAATAGAAACCATGCTTGTTTCAAAAGTCATAGCTACTTGTGTAGACAACCTCAGGTAGATATCCATTTATACCTTACTAAGTACTAATTATATTCCTATAAAAGACATCTTTACTAACTATACTTCTATGTGGTGCTCTTTAAACACCTCAGAGAGAATTTCTATTCACTTCAGAGAGCCCTCACTACACATCTCAGAGAGCTCTTTCCACTCACCTCAGAGGTCTTTCCTATACACTGTAAAAGCCCTACTTATTCAGTTATGTGAGCCCTCTCTCTCACAGCAAAAAGTCCACTGACAAACCTTATAAATCCCCCCTACACATTTCAGTAGGCCCTCCCTACATACACCAAAAAGACTTTCCAATCCAAAGAGAACATGTTTTGACACCTCTGAGAACACTTCCTACACACCACAAACTCATTCTCCTATACATCTAAGTAATCCCACACTACTCACATCAAGATCCCTTCCTACACACCTCAAAGGGCCATCCATACACAGCTTAGGGACACTTCCTCCAGACTTTATTGAGCAACACCAAAACAACTCAGCTGACTATCAACACTCCATTGAACACTCCCTATAAACACCAGAGAGAAGTTAATTCAAACCTCAGAAGGCCCATGCTGCACAACTTAACCAGTGCTACAACCATAACACAGATAGATCTCACTTAAATCCAGAACACTCCCTACTCATCTCTGGGTGCTGCATATACACACCTAAGAGAGCCCCATCATTCTCCATTGAAAGCCCTCACAAATACCTCAGAGATTTCTTATACTATCCTCAAACAACCCTCCCATCAAAACACAGTGTGTTCTCCCTACAATTATCAGAGAGATTTCACTACTCATTTCAGGGGGTCCTCCCTCCACAATGTGTTAACATCTCTACTCAGTCATAAGGCTCTCTTACACTCCCATAGATCCCCTTGGCATATCTAATTTAAAAAAAAAAAAACTCCCTACACACTTGTGAGAGCCCTCATACACATATCAGAATACCATCCTTATGCATTTAAATGAGCCCTCACTATACACCTCAGAGAACCTACACTACGAAGCTCAGAGAGTCTTCCCTACATATCTCAGCAAGTCTGACTTACATGTGACATAGGCTGCCCTTCACACTTCATAAGGTCCTCCCCTCTATATCAATTTTTTCTCCATACATTCTCTTACAGAGCTCTCACTACTCAGCTAAAGAGGTACTCCAGAAACAACTCACTGATTCCTCTCTATTCATCTTAGTACACATTCTTTATACAGCTGAGTGACCCTCTAAACTCATCTCGAAGGACAACCCACAAACATGGTGGAGACCTCTGACACACATCAAAAATCTCTTCTATGGACCTTATAGAAGTTCCTCCAAACAGATCAGAGACTGCAAGCTACCAACATCAGAGTTTTCTCTACACACCTCAAAGTAACCTTCACTCACATCAAAGGAAGCCCATTCTACTTACCTCAATAGCAGTCTCTATACACCTCAGAGAGACTTCCCTACACACCTCAGAAAGTACAAATTAGATTCCTTTAAAAGCCCTCTTTACTAACTACATTTCATTTGAAGCACTCTCTAAATCCCTCAGAAAGCCCATCTACTCACCTCAGAAAGCCCTCAATACATGCCTGAGGAAGCACTTTCAATTCACAACAGTGTCCTTCCTTATGTTTTCAAAATATGGACCCCAACCCAGAACCCAACCCTAACTCTAACCCTAACACTGAGCCCACAATACATACCACAGAGAGCCCTTGCTGACTTTGACAGTGACCATGAACCTGACCTTGACACACTACTAAACCTAATGCTCACGTTAACCTTAACCTCACAGAACCTTGCATTCTACATCAGTGTTTTCTCCCTATTCATATCACAGGGCTCTTGTGCCTTACCTTAAAAGGCCCACCAAACATTACTTATTAAGCACTTTCTACAATTCACAGAGTGCCCTTCCTTTGCACCTTTGTGAGCCTTCCAAGCTTATCTCAGGAAAACCTTGCACACATCATAGGAGATCTCAAACACATTTTGTAGAACTCTTTTACACATGTCACAGTTCTCTCCCTCCACAGTCACATATTACCAACCTAAAGCACCTTCCAAATGATTTGAGTACTCTCCTTAGACATCAAAAAAAGTTGGTTCTACGTACCTCAAATGCATTTCCTATACACTTCACAGGAACATCCTTACATATCTCAGTTTGTACAAATTAGATTCCTTTGCAAGCCAGTTTTACTAATTAAACTTCTTTGCAAGTGCACTGTAAACACCTCAGAGAGTCTATCTACTGATGACAGAAAGTCCTCAATATACACCTCAAAGAGCCCTTTTGACTAAGCACAGAGGCCTTCCATATAAATTACAAATGCTGAACCTCACCCTGAGTTTGACACTAACCCTAACTTAAGCCTAAACTTCAGCCCTCCTTACATACCAGGGAGTTCTCCCTGATACTGACACTGACCATGAACCTCAACCTGACCCTAAATACTGACCCTAAGACTAACATAATAGTGCCTTTCCTCATTTATCAGTTTGTTCTCCCTACTCATCTCACAAATCTCTACTTACCTCAAATGGCCCTTGAAACACAATTCAGTGAGCCCTTTCTACACTTCACAGAGCACCTTCCTGATTCACCTTTGTGAACTCTCTCAACTCATCTCAGTGGGCACTCCCACATATGTAAAGGAGCCATCTGACACACATAATATTACCTTGCCTACACAGTTCAGAGGCTACTCCCTACAAACCTCAGAGGGACCTCTGTACACATCTTAGTTTCTTGCTGACACATCAAAGAATACCCTCACTACACATCTGAATATTGTACAGGGTGAGAGATAGAGGCTTAGTTTCATTTTACTGCATGTGAATTTCCAGTTTTTCCAGCACTGTTTGTTGAAGAGGCTGTTTTTCTCCCTTGTAAGTTTTTGTCACCCTTGTCCAGTATGAGGTCACTGTACTTATGTGGGTATGTCTCCATGTCTTCTATACAGTACCATTGGTCTACCTGTCTATTTTGGTGCCAATACCTTGCCATTTTTATTACTATTGCCCTATAGTAGATTTTAAGATCTGGTGTAGTGATGCCTCCTGCGTCACTCTTCCTGCCCAGGATTGCTTTGGCTGTTCTGGCTCTTTGGTGTTTCCAGATGAATTTCATGATGGCTTTTACTGTTTCCATGAGAAATGTCATAGGGATTTTAATTGTAGTTGTGTTAAATCTGTATAGTGTCTTTGGAAGTATGGCCATTTTGATAATATTAATTCTGCCTATCCAAGAACATGGGAGATCTTTTTTTTTTTCTGTGCTTTTTTTTTATTATTGTAAACAAATGGGATACATGCTGTTTCTCTATTTGCACATGGCGTAAAGGCATACCATTTGTGTAATCATAAATTTACATAGGGTAATGTTGTTTGATTCATTCTGTTATTTTTCCCTTCCCCCCATCCCTCCCACCCCTCCTTTCCCTCTATACAGTCCTTCCTTCCTCCATTCTTGCCCCACTCCATGGGAGATCTTTTCATCTTCTAGAGTCTTCCTCAATTTCTTGGTTCAATGTTTTGTAGTTTTTATTGTGGAGATCTTTTAACTCTTTGGTTAGATTGATTCCCAAGTATTTTATTTTTCTTTTGAGGCTATTGCAGAAGGAGTTGTTTTCCTCATTTCCCTTTCTAATGTTTCATCAATTATATATAAAAATGCTTTAGATTTATGCATGCTGATTTTATAACCTGTTATTTTCCTGAATTCATTGATGAGGTCTAGAAGTTTACTGGAGGAGTTTTTGGATCCTCTAAATATAGAATCATGTCATCAGCAAATAGTGAGAGCTTAAGTTCCTCCTTTCCTATTTATTTCCGTTTAATTTCTTTAGTCTGTCTAATTGCTCTGGCTAGTATTTCAAGGTCATTGTTGAATAGAAATGGTAAAAGAGGACATCCCTACCTTGTTCCCATTTTTAAAGGGAATGGTTTCAATTTTTCTCCATTAAGAAAGATGTTGGCCATGGGCTTAGCATAAATTGATTTTACAATGCTCAGGTTTGTTCCTACTATACCTATTTTTTCTAGTGTTTTTAGCATGAAGGGGTGTTGTGTTTTGTTGAACACTTTTTCTGCATCAATTGAAATAACCATATGATTTTTATCATTAAGTCTATTGACATGATGTATTATGTTTACTGACTTATGGATGTTAATCCATCCTTGTATTCCAGGGATGAACCCCACATAATCGTGGTGCACAATTTTCATAATATGTTTTTGGATATGGTTTGCCAGTATTTCATTAAGGAGCTTTCATCTATATTCATCAAGGATATTGGTCTAAAATTTTCTTTCCTTGATATGTCTTTGCCTAGTTTGGGTATGAGTGTGATATTAGCTTCATAGAATGAGTTTGGTAGGATTTCCTCCCTTTCTATTTCCTGGAATACTTGGGGAAGTATTGGAATGAGTTCTTCTTTGAAGATCTTGTAGAACTTGGCTGACAATCCATCTGGTCCTGGGATTTTCTTGGATGGTAGGCTTTTGATGCCTTCTTCTATTTCATTGCTTGATATTGATCTGTTTAAATTGTGTGTGTCCCCCTGGTTAAGTTTGGGAGGAACATATGTCTCAAGAAATTTGTTGAAGTCTTTGGTATTTTCAATTTTGTAAGGAGTATGAATTTTCAAAGTAGCTTCTCATTATGTTATGTATCTCAGTGGTGTCTGTCATGATATTTCCTTTTTCATCATGAATTCCAGTAATATGAGATTTCTCTCTTCTTCTCTTTGTTAGTGTGGATATGTGTTTCTCTAAATTTTTTTACTTTTTCAAAGATACAACTTTTTGTTTTGTCAATTTTTTGAATTGTTTCTTTTGTTTCAATTTAGTTGATTTCAGCTCTGATTTTAATTATTTTCTGTCTTCTACTACTTTTGATGTTATTCTCTTTCTCTTTTTCTAGGGTTTGGAGCTGGAATGTTAGGTCATTTACTTGTTGAGTTTTTATTCTTTTCTTTAATATGCTCCATGCAATGAATTTTCTTATTATTACTGCTTTCATAGTGTGTGGAGATTTTGATAGGTTGTATCATCATTCTCATTGAGCTCTAAAATTTTTTATCTCCTCCCTGTTGTTTTCCGTTATCCATGTTTTATTTGATAGCACATTATTTAGTCTTCAGGTGTTGGAGTAATTTCTGGTTTTTATTTTATCATTAATTTCTAATTTTATTCCATTACGAGCTGATAGAACACAAGGCCATATCTCTATTTTTTGCATTTCCTAAAGACTGCTTTATGGCATAACATGTGGTCTATTTTCAAGAAGGTTTCATGTGCTGCTGAGAAGAAAGTAAATTCATTCATTGATGGATGGAATATTCTATATATGTCTATTAAATCTAGGTTATTGACTGTGTTATTGAGTTCCATGGTTTGTTTGTTTGGTTTTTGTTGGGAAGATCTATGCAGTGGTGACAGTGGTGTGTTAAATCACCCATAATTATTGTGTTGTTGTCTATTTGATTCATGAAAGTGAGAAGAATTCATTTGATGTACATGGATGCACCATTGTTTGGGGCATAAATACTTATGATCATTATGTCTTCCTGATTTATGGTTTCTTTAAGCAGTATCACGTGTCCTTCTTTATCCCCTCTGACTATCTTTGGCTTGATGTCCACTTTATCTGAAATAAGGATGGAAAACCTTGCTTTATTATTGAGTCCATATGAGTGGTATGTTTTTTCCCAACCTTTCACCTTTAGCCTGTGGATGCCCTTTTCTATGAGATGAATCTCTTAAAGGCAGCATATTGTTGAGTCTTTCTTTTTAATCCATTCTGCCAGTATACATCTTTTGATTGATGAGTTTAGGCCATTAATGTTCAGGGTTATTATTGAGATATGATTTGTATTCCCATTCATTTGGGCTTCTTTTTGTTTTTTAACTTGACTTGTTTCTTCTTTGAATGGATTTTTCTTTAAGGTAGTTTCTTCCTTTGCTGACCTACATTGTTGTTTTTCATTTCCTCCTCAAGGAATATTTTGTTGATAATATTTTATTCTATTTGTAAATTCTTTTCTATTTGTAAATTCTTTTAACTTTTGTTTATCATGGAAGGATTTTATTTCATCTTCAAATCTGAAGGTTAGTTCTTTTGGATATAGGATGCATGGTTGGCAACCATTTTCTTTCAGAGCTTAAAATATGTTGTTCCTGGCCCTTCTAGCTTTTAGAATCTGGGCTGAGAAATCTGCTGATATTGGTATTGGTT
>NW_027632565.1:0-12065 GCF_902686455.1 Sciurus vulgaris | reverse complement strand
TGCTTATGCAAATAATTCTTCACAACCTTCTTCCACTGTGCATTGTTCACCAGGTTTTGGTGGCAGGAAATTCAAAATGACAGCCGCACTTGTAGCTGGAACTCTCCAGGCTTCTTGAAAACACTCCCATTCTCTCTGCCAATGAAGGGGACTTCCACAACTGAGCACTTTCCACATGATCATCAATGTCAACTGGGAAACCAAGAGGTGAACACAAAAGACCGTCGCTCTTGTCCCTGCACTTTCTCTGATAGACTGCTTTGCAATGGCTTGCATGTGACTTCTTGATGAATAAAGTTAGGATTTTGGGCTGAATCCATGTTAGCCTCTATGGAAAGCATCAGGAGGGTAACGGGGGCTTCATAACCCACTCAACGAATATCTTTGGAGCTCCAGTATCAAGAGGAATGGAGCCCTTTTTTAGATACTTGTTAATATTGATGGAACCCCTCAAGAGGTGCAGCGTAGTATTGGGTGAAGCATAACAACAACGTGGGTTGCGAGTTGCCCTCATGTTTACAGGGAATCTGGGAATACGTGTGTTGTGCTTTGGATGGTAAGGATTGACACAAAACCACTCTTTGCAAGAACTCACACCAGAAGAAGGAAATCAGAGACATTAGGCATAGGGCATGTTGGCGGTGGATAGAAACAAGTCAAGAAAGCAAAATGATTTGACAATTTGCAAATGCTTGAGGAACGCTTTTCCTTCTCATTAAGTGTATTAAAATGTTGGTTATTATGGAATAACTTCAGTTTTGATCTTCAGGTTTTGCAAATTTAGGGTCTTCAAACTTGAATATTTGTAGAACTTTTGGGGATTAAATTTCTGAGATTGTGGTGCACTCTTCATTTGGAGAGCTGGGGACTAGAGTTGCATATGCCAGGATCAACTGGTTTAAATTTAGGTCATGGGGAAGGTACTGTAATGCTGGGACAGCCTTTGCACATGGTTCTTGTGCCAGAAAATATAGGAATCAGCATATGTATTTCTGGCTGTCCCTTGGGAGCTGCAGAAAAGAGACAGGAATTTGCAAGGGCATTGATGTACTTTCAAGGGAATTTAGGGTCGTTGTTCATGGTTGCATACAGAATGAAAGGGTGATAACTACTTTCTGTATTTGTAGTGTATGATGAGTCTGAATATAGGTCATGGAGTTTGTGGGTTGACCATGAATAATGGCGAATTTCATAGTGTCTCTTCTCTGAAGTTGTTTTCCAGCCTGAACAACCTCCAGCTTTTTTTGCCCCCCAAGAGCCATTAGTGTCCCCTTTTGATTACTCACCTTGGAAGCTTTGCACCATTCCACATTCAGCATGTTGTATGTTGAAACCTGGTGTTATGCCCTGTGAAATTATTTTGGAAATTTATACTTTAATAAAATAGAAAATCTTAAATGCATCAACAAATTTCTAGAGACATATGAACTAACCTGAAGTGAATCAGGAGGACATACATGATATAAATAGATCAATTTCAAGCAATGAAATAGAAGATGCCATCATAAGCCTACTTAGAAAAGCCCAAGACCAGTTGGATTTTCAGCTGAGTCCTACAAGACCTTCCAAGAAGAATTCACACCAATACTCCTCAAATTATTCCATGAAATAGAAGAGTAGGGAACCCTTTCAAACTTACTCTGTGAGGCTAAAATCACCTTAATACCAAAACCAGACAAGGACACATCAAAGAAAGAAAATTTCAGACCAATATCCCTGATTAACAATTATGCAAATCTTCTGTCAAATCACATACAAATGCATACTTAAAAGATAGTGCACCACGATCAAGTGGAGTTCATCCCAGGGATACAGGGTTGGCTCAACATATGGAAATTGACTCATCACATCAATAGACTTAAAAACAAGAATCCCATGAATATCTCAATAGATGCAGAAAAAGCATTTGATAAAATATAGCACCTCTTCTTTTTCAAACACTAGAAAACCCAGGGAGAGCAGGACGTACCTCAACATCCTAAGGGCTACTGTGCTAACCCAGGCTGCATCTTCTAAATGGAGGAAGCTGAGAGCTCTCTATCTCAGAACTTCTGCAGATGTTTCCCATGGGCTCCTGCAATCTCGTTGTCTGCTGTGGAAACTGTCCTCTTTCCTTCTTCCCAACCTGTAGTGCTTTCTCCTCCTTGCCTGCTTCTCTGTGTGAACCTTCCATGGGGCAGTGCAGGAGTGGCATGTCCTCCACTTGTCCCCAGCCTCAGATGAGGGTGGCTGGGGTCTCAGGTGGGTGTACATGGAGGTCAGAAGGCTGCTGCTCCAGGTGCTAGGTGGGGAGCACTGCATCCGGCTGTGCTGGTTGCTCTTCCTGGATGAAATGCACTCTGCAGGTGGCCCTATGTGCAGCCAGGTGGGGAACCAGTAGTCTAACCCCATGTGAACCTGCAGCCTGGGGTGACCAGAGCCCTTGTGCCAATGACCAGGTCTTCCTGCTCCAGGTCTCTCTGGCTTTCAGTGGCTGTATTTCACCTTTCATGTAGGTTGGAGTGTCAGCAGACTCCTGGTCACTTTTTCCCATTGTGAGGTCTGATGACGACTCCAGTGAGGTGAAAAGGTCTTGATTTCTCTGTCTGGCTCAAGACACTTGCTTAAACCTGCCAGAGGGGCTGCTGAGCCTGCCTGGTGTCACTGTGTTGTAGAAGCAGAGGTGAAGCCAGCCCCATGTGGGCTCAGACTGGGATCTTGGTTGGAGCCTCTCTTCTGTTCTGAGTTTCCCATCTACTGTTACATTGCTTCTTCTATGCAGTTGCTATTTGGCCCTGAACTCTGTCGCTATGTAGAGGCATTGTGTTCTCATGTTTGGTTCTTGAATGGCTCTCTGGAGAACTGGTGGCCCTAATTTTATGACTGCCCCAGTCATAAGTGCTTGAATGAGCCCTTGTCCCTGGAGCAGTGTGGCCCTTAGACACAGCTGTGTCTCAGACAATGCCACTCCAAATGGCCCTCCCCTCCCTTTCCTCCAACTCCATGTCTCCAGTGTTGGGCATTCCAGATGCTGGCTAGCTGTTGCTTTTGCAGCATCTCATTTGCTCCTCTACATGTGTCTGATCTTCGCCAAGGCCACTCCAGCTCCCTCCAGGTGGTCCTCATGGTCTTGCACAACGTGAAGGAGCTTGTTGAGCTTCAGGTACATTCTAGGAGGTGCTCCCAAACATGGGTGAGACCTCCAGTCTGCCAGGTGCAGAGGGACTCAGGAGTCTCAGTGCCTCAGACTCCATACTTCCCACCAGCCCCTGGAGCAGATACCTGGACCAACTCTGAACACAAGGTGCCAGAGGGGCTGATGAAACTCACAATCCACGCTGCACCATTTGTTAGGACTTTTCATTCTCCGACTTTCCAGAAGAGTCTCTCAGCCCAGGCTTAAAGGCTTTGACTAGTATCATGCAATATGATAAGACATCTTCCCTTGAAATACCAATTTTTCTGCAGTGCCATGAGGGCAGGGGCCAAGACTGCCAGGCTCAGACAGGGCCTAGAGCAGACAGTCCATTGGTAAATCTGCAAACTACTGAAAAAAAAAAAAAGAAAGAAGTTGAGAAAGTGGGCAGGACCTCCTCAGGAGTAAGCAGGGCAGTCACTGTGGGTGTCACCTCTGCAAAGCCACCCTGGTGTTCTCAGTGCTGCAGGTGCAGCGTGAGGCCCAGAGGTTGGAGGTCAGCAGCACCCTTCCCCTTCCTCTGTCTTTTCTTTGTCTCCTGACCAGTCTAACCCCATCCATGCCCTGCAAAGCAGCGATCTGCCCACAGGGCTGGGAAATGCTGGGCCTCGGTGAGAGACTGCACCCACTGCCCAGAGAGCTCCCAGCCTAGCCCCGGGGCCTCTGCCTGCCTCATCCTGCAGGTGAGTCTCACTGTCCTATTGTGTGAGACTGGGGACTATCTTGCTTCACCTTTTGTGGAGGAGTTGATAGGAACCTCTCAGTGACCCCTGACCTCTCCAGGTTGACACTGAGAGGGCTGGACATTCACACTGACTGGAGACACTCAGGACCTGAGGCTCTGCTCACCTGTGGCAGTCTCAAGTTCTTAGCAACCAGGGAAGCCATATCTGTGTGCTCTTCCCAGCCCCCATCCCATCAGCCACAGCAGTGTTTGCTATTCCCTAAAATGAGATAAAGATTGCTGTCACCCCTTATCCACATTCAGTTACCTACAGTCAAAATCTGCTTGGAATATTTCAGAGGTAAACCAGTCACAAGGGTTAAGTAACTCTTACTCCTAGATGTTATATAATTTTTCTGTTCTATTTTTGCTCTTAATCTCTTACTGTGCTGAATTTATATGCTATGTGCTGCCTCAGGTGTCTGTGTAGAGGATAAAACAGTGTGTGGAGGCTTTGGTGCTTCCAGAGAACTCAGGCATCCACTGGGGTCTGGACATACACTCCATGGCTAACGGATCACTGTGTGTGTACTGATTACTTACTTGAAAGAACAATCCAGGGAAAAGTTATCTACTTCACTGACCCTGACGGTTCTCTTCAATTTTTTCCCAAAGGAACTTTTAATTCTCTTAATTTCACATGTGCAGGTGTGAAGTCACCTCCAACAGTACTGTGACCCTCCACTGCAACACAAGGAAAAGAGCCTTTCACATCTGAATCCAGTTCAGCTCCTCATATACCCTTCCAGCACAGGTTCACCAGGTTCAGGTATGTGCGCAGGGCACTGTGTGAGGAGCACACTCAAGGAGGGGTCCGTGGGATCCTTCCTAAGAGCTTGTGACTGGCTGGAATCCAGGAGGACAGTGGCAAACCACCAGAGCACTGGGGAGGGCTAAAGAGGGCCCAGGGGGTTATAATCTGGAGCAAGGACATGCCAGCCGAGGCACCATGTGACATGCGACATGGCTGCCCATGGCAGGGTGGACATCATATCTTAATGATGGGGGGCAGAGGAAGTCATGGCATGCCATGACAGTGTTCAAGCTCGCCAAGCCCCATGAGCACCAAGGGGCACTCATCAGCGTCTGCACAGATGTGTCTGTACATTGAAATGAGGCCCTGGGAGGCAGGCCTGGCCTCCCCTGCTTTGTGGTACTATTTATTCTGTTCAGCTAGGTCACATCACTGTCTGTAGCAGAGTTGGCTTATGGTGTTCCTGGGTTCTAGGTTCTGATTCCCTGTAAGGTGATGTGTCAATGGGGCAGCCATGGCTTTATGCCCACCAGGCAGGGCCCAGAGGTCTCTCGCTCTGTCACCAGGGTGTGCAGTGTGACCTTCCTGCACCCAGCGCTGACTCTGCTCTTTCCTTGCCTTTTGACCTTTGTTCCATCTGCCTCCACAAGGGGGGAATGTTTGGTTCAATTGGGTGGTGACCACACAGAGGAATCTGCTGATTCATTCGGGATGCTCTTGTGTAGGAGGCAGCACCTAATCCCTGCATCTCTGCTGGGCATCGGGTCCAGGGAGTCAAAGTGACTCATATGACCTCATTTATGGAGTGCAGGGGCATCTGCTTTGACTTCCTTGAGGTCAAGCAGTTAATAACTCAGGAGCAGCAGAAGGGCGACTAGCCTGACATGGTCTCTGCTCTCTCTGGCCTGCCTCCTCTTGGCCCACTTTACGGACAGGGGTGCTCAGGGATCTGTGGGTCTGAGAGCATGTGGGGTCCAGTTCTGAATGCTCGTGTATGTATGTAGGCATGAATCTCAGGGCCCTAAACCAGCGCTTGAGGGTTCCTGCATCAGACCCCACAAGAGAGAACCAATATCCAGCTCTAAAATAATTCACAGGCAACAACAGCAGACACATAGGCTGAACTTCATCAAAATTGAAAACTTTTGTGTATCAAAGGACAGAAAACCAGAGTGAAAAGGAATAGGAGAAAATGTTTACAAATCATGTACCTGATAAAGAATTAAATTACAGAATATGTGAAGGACTCTGAAATCCAATAACCTCCACCAAATGACTCTATTAGATACGAGTAGACTCAGCTCCCAAGAACAAATAGCCAGTGAGCAAGATGTTCAGCCTCATTAATCACCAGGGGGAGGTGAGGAAAGACCCCAGTGAGATGTCACCTTACGTCTGTTAAGATGGTTCTGACAAAACAAAACAACCCCAAACCAGCATAACACAGGTGTTGGAAAAGAGGAGAAGTCAGAGCCTCGGGCACTGGAGGTGGTACCTAAGGGTGCAGTCACTGTGGAGTGTTTCCCTGGCTCCTCAGTCCATGCAGCCGAGTTTCCATAGGACCCAGAAGCTCCACTCCTGGGAAGACACCCACTGGAAGGGACTTAAATAGGTGCTTGCTCCCGGGAACATGATTTCCAGTCACCAAAGGTAGATTCACCCCAATGGCCATCAGCTGATGCCTGGATGAAGCAAGGGCTGAACACTGGTGCCAGGGTGCACGGTTCAGCCCCAGACAAGTGTTGGAGGTCCACACACCACAGTGTGGATGGAACTCAGGCGTCACACTTGGTGATATCAGCTGGCCACTGGAGGACAATGCTGTATGGCTCCAGAGTGGGAAGAAGGGGAGAGGTCTGTATGGGTAGTTTGGGTTTGGGCAGAGGAAAGTGTCCTGGAGGTGGGCAGCAGGGCCTTGTGTGGATGGCCTGTGCCGCATCTGGAGAGAGGGCTAAAACAACGTGGTGCATACTTGGCCACTACTCTGAGTCTGAGGAAGGCTCATGCCAGCCTCGGGGGGCTCCCTGGAGACGGGGCTTCCACATCTCACCAGGGCCACGCTTTATCCAGGGTAACTGCAATTTATCTCTTATTTTAAAAATGAAAAATATCATACAAAGAACACAATTTTTAGGTTATTTTGCTAAGGTTTTTTCTAAGATATCCTAACAGTCATGTCAGACACAGATTATTGCTTTGGGTATGGAAAATATATAAAGCATGATAGTATCTGTGTGGGGGACCTGGGGCCAGGCATTGTTTCTCCTCTGTCTGCAGATACCGTATCTCCTAAATTACCCAGGTAAAGAAGACTCCACTCTTCTGAGACAAAAGACCTCTTCTTGTCCCATTTCAATGTTAAGCAAGTTTCTGACAGAATATTCCCTATCATCCTCAAACAGTTCCTGTGTTTGCAAGAACACCTAGCAAGTGCCCACCACGGCACTGCCCTCTACAGCTGGTGGATCAGAGTGAGCATGCCGAGGGTTTGTGACTTATTTGAAGGAGGGGCTGTATGTGTGGAGTGGGGCTCCCTTCTCCTTGCTCTGACCTGGGGACCAGGGAGGCTCCCACAACCAGCTTCCAGTTAAGTATCTGCAAATTGAAAGACCTAAGGGTCCCTCCTGGCCATGCCCCACTGCACAAGCCCATGTCCTCCTGCCCTTTCTCAGGCAGGGCTTTCTAACTGTCCAGATTCTTGAACCCTCTATGTGAACCTGGAAAATGTACTGTGTGCCACTGTTGCTGGGGGTTCTCTCCAGGAACACTGTGTTCTAGAAAGGCCTCATTGTTCTCAAAATAATGAAGTCAGGGCAGGTGTGACACAGTTCAGATGGGTCGGCTGGCCTTCTGCCCTCCCCTGGACATGGCCAGAATGCACCACCCTGGGTGAAGGCAGCACCCAGTGCCTCACCTCTAGCTCAGCGATCCTGTGCCATCAGAGGATGCCACTGTCAGTATCACTGTGAGATCAGTCTTTGGGTTGGAGACTTCTGCTGAGAGGCACAGCAAGCTGGCACCCCACCTTCAGTCTCAGGAAAGCCCAGGTTGCTCCTGGTTGGCAGGGAATGGTGGTCAGGGCTGATGTGTGTTGGTATTATTTTATTATGTAATCACAGATCAAAATATGGACATCTAGGACCAGCGCTGAATGCTGGGGAACTCAGCAGTTCATCAGCTTGGTTTGCCAGCCTGTTCCTGCTCCATGGATAACCGTTCTCTCTAATCTGTTTAGTGATTTATCCAGGGGGTCGATTGTTCTGTGCAGTCTTGGCTAGATCAGGGACCATCCTGTGCATGAAGAAACAAAAGTGCAAGGGCTCTTTCCTCAAATGGGTCAAGTTCAATCCCCATCTTCCCACTGCAGGTGGATCATGTCACCACCCTAGAGGCAATCAGAGCCTGCGAGCACACAGCGAAGGAAGCCAAGGTAGCCTGGCACCCAGGGGCAGGGACTGCACCCCAGGAGGACTTCTTTGAGGTCGCTTCAGGCTCTGAATGTGGTGCTTACCACGTTAGCACTCCTTTGCTTGCCCCATTGGTTCGATAGTTTAGGATACTGCAGGGAAACCTAGAGGAGTGGGTATTGATGTAAAGATTGAGTTAAATGCCAATATAATATGCAGCCTATAGTTGACCTGTTTAATTTATCATTGTTATCTGTCACATTGCTCCATGATTGAAAGCAATTGCATTACCAATCTAGAAATCTGGAGTTGCTTCGTGGGTTATAATTGACCAGGTTTGTATTACTATTCATGTGTTTTTAAAACGAAGGCAAAGTGGGCTGTGTCCAAGTGCAGCATTTGATTGTGTTAATAAATGTGATAACCAGGCCTGGATGTACAACTAAATGCCTTCCACAAAAAGTGCATCAGCCTGGCCTGCTGGGTGCCCATAACTTCACAGAACCCTGGCACCATTGTCACTAAGTTACTGCATTTATTGTACAAGGATTACTTCAACTGTACCCACTGGAATGATTTGTTCTACAAGAAAGTTCTAAATGAAGAATCACTTAAGAGAAACACATCTGGCCTCTCTCGCCCCTTCCATCCCTTCAGAATGGCACACTGGGGACTGGTTCATAGGAGGCAGACCTCCCTGAGGCATGGATGGGCACATTCTGGCCCTGGCTCCAGCTTCCAGGCAGTCATGTCCAGGCTTCATCCTGTAGTGCCCAGCTCAACCTGTAGGCCTTTCACCTGAGACTCAAACCACATAGCCCTGGTGAACAGCAGGCTTCGGAAAAGGAGGACCCAGCCTCAACTCCTCTCTGCCACTTCTGGAAGTTCATCCTTGGACCAGTCCTCCTCTATCTCTTCTTCCTCAGGGACCCTTCTGCAGAGTGTCTAGGCCCCCCACCATGTGAGCTCCCAAGGCAGCCAGCTTTCTGCCTCTGCATCAGAAGATTCAACCAACCACAGAACAAGAATATTTTAAAGAATCTCAATTGTCCTGAACACAGCCTTTTTCCCCATCATGGCTGCCCAGACAGTTGTACGCACAGGATTTGTCATGCCAGGTGTTACAAGTGGTTCAGAGATGAAGTGTAGGGAAGGACGTGTGGACCCTATGCCATTCTATGCAATGTCTTAAGCATCCATCATTTTGGTAACCCTGATGTGGGGGTCCTGGAACCCCTCCCTATGGATACTGAGGGACAAACATATTTCCTAGAAGGTAACTAGCTCTCAATCATAACAATGCCAACAACTTATTAATATTTGCAATGTAGACTGCAAATTTATTCCTCTGAATTCAACTTCCTTTGAATGTTGGAAGTCCAATTTTCCCAGTACAGCAAAGGTATGTGATTAAAGAGTGTTCTATGAAGAGAACTGGTTCCAGTCAATTCTTTGCCATTGCTCACTGGTCTTTGAATTACCCTGGTGATCCTTGGAGACTGGGGATTTGGGAGCAGCCCTGAGAGTTGCAGCTTGCTGGTCCACAGTTCGTTGTGTCTCCTTCATACATTGGGCAGTGGGGTGAAATTATTCTGGCCTTTCTCACAAGAATATTTGGAGACTCCCCTCCAGCCCCAAAGCATCTTGAATGTGATGGGCAGAGGACCCATCTTTTAAGCCAACAGCTACCTTCCTGGGAACCTGGGAACTCTCTGCTCCAAGACTTCTGGCCACCCTGTAGCACATGGCTTCTGGAGGCAGCCCTGATGCTTTCCCAGGGCTGAGAGGATAAATTCAAGGACCACAGTTGCCCTCCTGGCCTCTCTGCCCTCCTGTCAGTTCGCCTGCTGGCTTGGACCTCTGTGGTCATAGTTCATTCTGCATATGTTCACAGGGTAAGTAAGTAGGAAGCATTGGTGGCTCCAACTTGCAGGGAGCTCAGGGCTTGGGCCTTTCCCACAGCTGTTGATCTGTCTCCATTTCCATGACTCCTGTCACCATGTGATCTAAGATCCTGCCCTAGTGTTCTGGAAGGGAGAGTGTTGGTTCACTCCATCATACATCTCAGGAGTTGATGTGAGCAAGGATCTCCAAGACCACACCCTGTGTGGACCCTCAACTAAGCACGAGGACAGGAGGACATCCACGTTGGTGGCAGGCAGGAGGCATGGGGTATTGTGTACCAGGGAGAAGAAGGAAGGTCTCATCTTAGCAGTTATTGTCTTCATTTTACTAGTAAACAAAGTTTGCTCATGAGAAGAGACATTTACTTCTACTGAATCACATGCAGAAGCAACGACTTAAAAATATACCCCTCCTCCTCTCTACCATCTGCCTTGGAAGCTTCACCCATCAGGAAAGCATTTCTTCTCTGCCACCTACATCTGCGATAGCCTTTGCTGTACCTCATCCAACAGAATGCAAAAGAAATGACTTCAATGCAGTCCTGAGGCTAGACCACAGGGACTCGCCAACCACCATGAGAGCAAGCCTGGACCAGCCCGCTAAAGGATAAGGACATTGCAGAGAAGAGTCACACCTTCTTATCTAAAGCCATGCCACCTAGCCCATCTTTGTCTGAGCCCAGTCTTGCATGTTTTCAAGACAATGAACTCAAAATGGGGTTCTCATTTTAGACTACTAAGTTCATGAGGTGATGACTCATGCAGCAAAATCTAACTGTCCAGTTGAGAAAACGAGACACTCTCTCCTTGTATCCTTTGTCTCCACTCACACTTTCCACTTGTGCTTCTGGAGGTCTTAGAGTCTCCAACTCTCCAGTGTGGGCCGGTCACACCCAGTGATATTCCAGCTTGGGCCAATAGTCCCCTGGTGTGACTGCTAGCAAGTGGTTGTTCACCTTAGCAGCATTCAGTAGAAACCTGCAGAGCCCTCTGATGTACAAGTGGGCTGTGTGTTGAGAGTCCTGCCAGCCTGGATGGGAACCAAGGTCATGGCTCTCAGGCATAGATGGTATCCAGATGTGGCTCACCCAGCTGGGCTTCATCTTGGAACTGCTAATGACTCTCCCAGCTGGGGTCAGTCTCCTCACTTGCATTCTGCTCTGGGCCTGAAGGACTGCTGCCCACCTCAAGCATGGCTGGGTGGGGATGATTTAAGAACCTGATGCTCCTTAAAATGTCCCTGAAATCCTCCCCTAAAAGGGAATCATGAACTGTTATGTGCCACAAAGAAATATGTGGAGCAGGACCACCCAAACCACAGGGCTTTGCCAAAGTGATGATCAATAATTTATTCAAAAGTTCATGTTAGGAAATTGGAAGAAATGTAGATGGGTTAAGAATACTTTTAAGTGTCTTCAGATTTTAAATTTTGTCATCTCATCCTACCATTTCAGCCCTTGTTAATCTCAAACAAGTGACTGAAATCAGGGTCTCACAAACATGCTCCTCAGAGAAGCAATGGTGGCAGCAGCTGGGAACTTATAGACTCAAAAGTCTCAGGGTCTAGGCCAGAATTGCTGACCAGAGACTCTGGAGGGGTTCCTGGCAATGTGGGTTTTGACAAGCCATCCACAGGCGGTCAAGTTTGAAAACCACAGACAAACTCCCATCTGAATGTCTCCATGTATCAAGTTGATCGAACTTACTCCTTGTAAGGTGGTTGGAAGAATCAGATTCAATAGATTTTGCATGTCAAGCATTTAGCACAGTGTCTGGCACTCTGTGTTTGATACATGACAGCAACAATTATTGTTATTATCATCATTGGATTTCTTTTCTAGGTGACCCACGAATCAGTTGAGTTGGCACATCTACCTACGAAATAACAAAGGAAGATATTTTAATATAAATCATTAAAACAATAGCTAATTTATTGAGCTCCTCCTCTGTGCCAAGCACATGGCTAAGGGCTTCACAAACAGTCTTCAATGCTGGTTAGAAGAAAACACTAAAAGATGAGCATGTTCATCCTCTGCCTTCCACAAGTAACAAAAGAGGCTTGGACAGCTTAAGTGACCTACTCAAAATAATGCAGGTAGTG